>NC_041383.1:575545692-575693731 GCF_002162155.2 Triticum dicoccoides | reverse complement strand
CGACCCACCCCGCCACCAAGACGCCGCCTGCCGCCGCCCGGAGTACTTCCTCCAGCCTGAGGACGCCGTCGCCCTCCACCTCGCTCCCTCGTCTCCCTCCTGCGCCTCCCCCTCTTCCTCGATCTGGATGCGCCATCACCCGAGTACCTCGCCGGAGGCCACGACGTCGGGACCACCTCGCCGGACTGCTTCCTCTCCGCCGATCGTCCCCGTCTTCCTCCTCCATGAACGGAGTTGCTCCGCCTCGTCGCGCCGACCCTGACACCTCCCCGAGCACACTGCCTTCCCCCTGCAGCTCCCCTGTGAGGAACCCCCCTCATATCCTCCCTTCCCTCCTCCCGTGCGGCCACCGTTCGCTACTCCCTCGCACGCACGTGCACACCGCCGTACCCGTTCCCCGCACTCACCGTCACGCCTCCGGCCGACCCAGTGCTTGCGCTCACCGTACCTGGACCGGCGCCCCGCTCGCCCCTACCGTCCCGACCAACCACCGCGCTCACCGCGGTCCCCGCGCAGGCCACGCCCACCTCTTGCAGCCATCGCCGCCGACCGCAATTGCCGACGCCTCCATTGGCCTGGGCGGGCGCCCAAACGGGCTGGCGCCCACACGCCCGTAACCCGTTCGCCCGTGGCCGTTTGGCCCTGGGGCCAATGACATGTGGGGCCCATCCCCAGAATGATTATATATATAAAATAAAAATAAAAAATGATAATAAGTAATTAAAATTATTAATTAATCAATTAGTTAATTAAATTAATTAACTTAACTAATTAGGTTTGATTAAACTAATTAAAATCTATTACCCTAAAAACCTAGTTAGACTAAATTAACTAGTTAGTTAATGTAACAACCAATGACAGGGGGCCCCACCCCTCTTTGACCAGTCAAACGTTGACTGGTCAACCGGGACCCCTGGCCCACCTGTCAGCCTCTGGTACACTTCTATGTACGCAGAGCTGGGTGCACTTAGCATTTAGCTATTTAATTTTAAATTAATAATGATTCTGGAATATTGCTAAAACTTGGAAAAATCATAATAAATAAACCGTAGCTTGGATGGAAAATCTTTCTACATGAAACTTGCTCAGAACGACGAGACGAACCCGGATACGCAGCCCGTTCGACCGCCACTCACCCCTAACATATCAAATACATAACTTTTCCCCTCTGGTTCATCTGCCCGAAAACGCGAAACACCGGGGATACTTTCCCGGATGTTTCCCCCCTCATCGGTATCACCTACTACCGCGTTAGGGCACACCGAACACCGCGTATTGTCTTGTTACGCTTTGTGATGCTTTGATTGCTCTTTTATTTATTGTGCTCCCCCTCCATTACTTCTTTTCGGTAGACCCCGACGCTGCTGCTAGCCAGTTCGACTACGGAGTTGACGACCCCTCCTTCTTGCCAGAGCAACCAGGCAAGCCCCCCCCCTTGATCACCAGATATCGCCTATTCTCCTCTATACTGCTTGCATTAGAGTAGTGTAGCATGTTACTGCTTTCCGTTAATCCTATTCTGATGCATAGCCTGTCATTGTTGCTACGGTCATTGATACCTTACCCGCAATCCTAAATGCTTAGTATAGGATGCTAGTTTATCATCATTGACCCTACATTCTTGTCAGTCTGCCTTGCTATACTATTGGGCCGTGATCACTCGGGAGGTGATCACGGGTATATATTATACATGCATACATACTATACAGATGGTGACTAAAGTCGGGTCAGCTCGAAGAGTACCCGCGAGTGATTCACGGATTGGGGGCTGAAAGGACCTTTGTCCCGACGGCCCTCTGTGTGGATCTTTGTGGCGGAGCGACAGGGCAGGTTGCGACCACCTAGGAGACAGGTGGGCCTGGCCCTGGTCGGCGTCCGCGGTCGCTTCATGATAACACGCTTAACGAGATCTTGGTATTTGATCTGAGTCTGGCCATTTGGTCTATACGCACTAACCATCTACGCGGGAGTAGTTATGGGTATCCCGGCGTCGTGGTATCAGCCGAAGCCTTCTTGACGTCAGCGACGGAGCGGCGCGCGCCGGATTGGACCGCGTAACGTGACTTCCTTTGTAATGGAGGTTGCTAGGTCTGCTTCCGGCCGCCCTCGCAACATGCAGGTGTGCAATGGGCGATGGGCCTAGACCCCTGCGCGCATAGGATTTAGACCGGCGGTCTGACCTCTCTGTTGTGCCTAGGTGGTGCTGCCACGTGTTGATCTTCCGAGGCCGGGCATGACCCAGGAAAGTGTGTCCGGCCAAATGAGATCGAGCGTGTTGGGTTATGTGGTGCATCCCTGCAGGGAAGTTAATCTATTCGAATAGCCGTGATCTTCGGTAACAGGACGACTTGGAGTTGTACCTTGACCTTATGACAACTAGAACTGAATACTTAATAAAACACACCCTTCCAAGTTCCACAGACATCCCGGTGATCGCTTTTCCACAGGGCGACGAGGGGAGGATCGCCGGGTAGGATTATGCTATGCGATGCTACTGGAGATGCTACTTGGAGATGCTACTTGGAGGAATTCAGTCTACTCTCTTCTACATGCTGCAAGATGGAGGCTGCCCGAAGCGTAGTCTTCGACAGGATTAGCTATCCCCCTCTTATTCTGGCATTCTGCAGTTCAGTCCACTGATATGGCCTTTACACATATATCCATGCATATGTAGTGTAGCTCCTTGCTTGCCAGTACTTTGGATGAGTACTCACGGTTGCTTTCTCCCCCCTTTTTCCCCCTTTCCTTTCTTTCTGGTTGTCGCAACCAGATGCTGGAGTCCAGGAGCCAGACGCCACCGTCGACGACGACTCCTACTACACCGGAGGTGCCTACTACTACGTGCAGGCTGCTGACGACGACCATGAGTAGTTAGGAGGATCCCAGGCAGGAGGCCTGCGCCTCTTTCGATCTGTATCCCAGTTTGTGCTAGCCATCTTATGGCAACTTGTTTAACTTATGTCTGCACTCAGATATTGTTGCTTCCGCTGACTCGTCTATGATCGAGCACTTGTATTCGAGCCCGTGAGGCCCCTGGCTTGTATTATGAGGCTTGTATGACTTAATTATGTTTTAGAGTTGTGTTGTGATATCTTCCCGTGAGTCCCTGATCTTGATCGTACACATTTGCGTGCATGATTAGTGTACGATTGAATCAGGTGCGTCATAGGTACAAAGTAGTGCCCTTGCTTTAGTACACTGACAGAATATAATTTTCGGATATATTGCAATACCGCATACCTTGGGTTTCGTCAAACCGCTTGTTGGTACGGTCGAGCTCTGCTACCTCTTGAGGATGCGTTGGTTTTCCCTTGAAGAGGAAAGGGTGATGCAGCAAAGTAGCATAAGTATTTCCCTTAGTTTTTGAGAACCAAGGTATCAATCCAGTAGGAGGCTATGCGCAAATCCCTCATACCTACACAAACAAATAAGAACCTTGCAACCAACACGATAAAGGGGTTGTCAGTTCCTTTATGGCCAGTTGCAAAAGTGAGATCTGATAGAGATAATAAGATAAATATTTTTGGTATTTTTATGATATAGATTGGAAAGTAAAGATTGCAAAATAAAATAGATCAGAAACTTATATGATGGAAAATAGACCCGGGGGCCATAGGTTTCACTAGTGGCTTCTCTCAAGATAGCATAAGTATTACGGTGGGTGAACAAATTACTGTCGAGCAATTGATAGAAAAGTGCATAATTATGAGAATATCTAGTCATGATCATGTATATAGGGATCACGTCCGCGACAAGTAGATCGAAACAATTCTGCATCTACTACTATTACTCCACACATCGACCGCTATCCAGCATGCATCTAGAGTATTAAGTTCATAAGATCAGAGTAACACATTAGGCAAGATGACATGATGTAGAGGGATAAACTCAAGCAATATGATATAAACCCCATCTTTTTATCCTCGATGGAAACAATACAATACGTGCCTTGCTGCCCCTGCTGTCACTGGGAAAGGACACTGCAAGATTGAACCCAAAGCTAAGCACTTCTCCCATTGCAAGAAAGATCAATCTAGTAGGCCAAACCAAACTGATAATTCAAAGAGACTTGCAAAGATAACAAATCATACATAAAAGAATTCAGAGGAGATTCAAATATTGTTCATAGATAATCTTGATCATAAACCCACAATTCATCGGATCTCAACAAACACATAGCAAAAAGAATTACATCTAATAGATCTCCAAGAAGATCGAGGAGAACTTTGTATTGAGATCCAAAGAGAGAGAAGAAGCCATCTAGCTAATAACTATGGACCCGAAGGACTATGGTAAACTACTCACACTAAAAAGATATAAGTGAAGCACTAGAGCAAAATTATTGATCAATAATTTCTACAAAATTTCTACAAAATAAAACCACCACCGTAAGATATAAGTGAAGCACTAGAGCAAAATTATCTAGCTCAAAAGATATAAGTGAAGCACATAGAGTATTCTAATAAATTCTGATTCATGTGGTGTCTCTCCAAAAGGTGTGTACAACAAGGATGATTGTGGTAAACTAAAAATAAAAGACTCAAATCATATAAGACGCTCCAAGCAAAACACATATCATGTGGTGAATAAAAATATAGCATCAAGTAAAGTTACTGATGGACGAAGACGAAAGAGGGGATGCCTTCCGGGGCATCCCCAAGCTTAGGCTTTTGGTTGTCCTTGAATTTTACCTTGGGGTGCCTTGGGAATCCCCAAGCTTAGGCTCTTGCCACTCCTTATTCCATAATCCATCAAATCTTTACCCAAAACTTGAAAACTTCACAACACAAAACTCAACAGAAAATCTCATGACATCCGTTAGTACAAGAACACAAACCACCACTTTTAGATACTGTAATGAACTCATTATTTATTTATATTGGTGTTAAACCTACTGTATTCCAACTTCTCTATGGTTCATACCCCCCGATACTAGCCATAGATTCATCAAAATAAGCAAACAACACACGAAAAACAGAATCGGTCAAAA
Source organism: Triticum dicoccoides (assembly GCF_002162155.2). Classification (NCBI taxonomy): domain Eukaryota; kingdom Viridiplantae; phylum Streptophyta; class Magnoliopsida; order Poales; family Poaceae; genus Triticum; species Triticum dicoccoides. The sequence goes on along the minus strand of NC_041383.1, from coordinate 575,688,741 downwards.
ACAGAACAGTCTGTAGAAATCTGTAACTCTCGAATACTTATGGAACTAAAAAAGTTCTACCGAATTAGTTAGTTCTAGGTAATTAGTCTATTAATCTTCTGCAGAAATAATCAACTGAAAATTACGTTTCTGTGATTTATGAGAATTATTCTCGTGCGCGCAAAAGTTTCTGTTTTTCAGCAAGATCAAGTTAACTATCACCGTAGGTTATCCTAAAGGTTTTACTTGGCACTAACACAAATTAAAACATAAAACCACATCTAACCAGAGTCTAGATGAATTATTTATTACTAAACAGGAACAAAAATCAGGGAACAGAAATAAAATTGGGTTGCCTCCCAACAAGCGCTATCATTTAACGCCCCTAGCTAGGCATTGATAATTTTAATGATGCTCACATCAAAGACAAGAATTAAAGCACAAAGAGAGCATCATACAACACATGATAAACACATCTAAGTCTAACATACTTCCTATGCGTAGGCATTTTATAAGCAAACAAATTATCATAGCAAGCAAAAATTAGCATATGCAAGGAGGAAGAAAGAGACGATAGCAATCTCAACATGACAAGAGGTAATTTAGTAAGATCAAATTTTCTACAGCCTTGTTTTCCTCTCTCATAATAATTACATGTGGGATTATAAACAAACTCAACAAAATATCTATCACATAAAATATTTTGAACATGATCCACATGCATGCAAAGTTGACACTCTTCCAAAATAGTGGGATTATCATTAACTAAAGTCATGACCTCTCCAAACCCACTTTTATTGAAAACTTCATAAGATTGAACATTATCCAAATATGTGGGATCTAAAGTTGACACTCTTCCAAACCCACTTCCAATATTGTTGCAAACACCATTATCAATCTCATATTCATCATGGGGCTTAAATAAATTTTCAAGATCATAAGAAGAATCACCCCAATCATGATCATTGCAACAAGTAGTAGACATAGCACAACTAGTATCCCCAAGCTTAGGGTTTTGCATATTATTAGCACAACTGACCTCAAGGGAATTTATAATAAGATTATTGCAATCATGCTTTTCATCGAAGGAACTATAGAGTATGGGTGCAATAGCAACGATCTCATGTTTAACATAAGGAACTATAGCAAATTCGTCTTCATAAATATTGGCATCATGGCCACAAGAATAGCAAGCATCATGTTCATCAAGGGATATTTCAATCAAATCATCGGAATCATAATTATCAATAGATTCATGCATATCATTATTTTCTTCCAAAGCAACGGTCATTCTCTCAATAAATTCCTTAACATAGGCATTATGAGCATAGTTTTCATAGCAATATTTAAGTATGTCGGAATTTTCAGATTTGTAGAGAGTAATATCATACTTTTCAATCAAAGAAGCAACTTCATGAGCACCCTTAAAAATGACAAATTCTTCAATTTGTTCGATATCATAGTAACTATAAACACCCTTTCCATAAGAAGATAAGATTTCATTATCATTAAACTCACATAGATAGGGAAGGTGTTTTTTAGGGTTCTTAGAGCAACAAGTAAAATCATAAATTTCACAAAGATTCCAAGCATAGCATAGCAAACTGTTTATTTGATACCATAAGAGCTTCCCTTTTTCAGACAAACGATGACGCAAAAAATGAGCATGCTCATCTAAAGATTTTCCCACAACTAAACTAGTTGGGGTTTCAACACGAGCACATATAGATCGAAGATGATCCAAGTAGAACACTTTAAGTGGACCATATCAATAGATTTTTATCATGCAAAGATGCAAGAAAATAGAAGGCACATGGAAACACAAAAAAAGACATACGGGAAGAAGGCGAAGAAAAGGCAAAGGTGAAGTGGGGGAGAGGAAAACGAGAGGCAAATTGCAAATAATGTAATGCGAGGGATAAGAGTTTGTGATGGGTACTTGGTATGTCTTGACTTGTGTGTAGAATCCACAGCAACGGCGCCAGAAATCCTTCTTGCTACCTCTTGAGCATGCGTTAGTTTTCCCTTGAAGAGGAAAGGGTGATGTAGCAAAGTAGCGTAAGTATTTCCCTCGGTTTTTGAGAACCAAGGTATCAATCCAGTAGGAGGCTACACGCAAATCCCTCATACCTACACAAACAAATAAGAACCTTGCAACCAACGCGATAAACGGGTTGTCAATCCCGTCAAGGCCACTTGCAAAAGTGAGATCTGATAGAGATAATAAGATAAATATTTTTGGTATTTTTATGATATAGATTGGAAAGTAAAGATTGCAAAATAAAATAGATCGGAATCTTATATGATGGAAAATAGACCCGGGGGCCATAGGTTTCACTAGTGGATTCTCTCAAGATAGCATAAGTATTATGGTGGATGAACAAATTACTGTCGAGCAATTGATAGAAAAGTGCATAATTATGAGAATATCTAGGCATGATCATGTATATAGGCATCACGTCCGTGACAAGTAGATCGAAATGATTCTGAATCTACTACTAGTACTCCACACATCGACCGCTATCCAGCATGCATCTAGAGTATTAAGTTCATAAGAACAAAGTAACGCATTAGGCAAGATGACATGATGTAGAGGGATAAACTCAAGCAATATGATATAAACCCCATTGTTTTATCCTCGATGGCAACAATACAATACGTGCCTTGATGCCCCTGCTGTCACTGGGAAAGGACACCGCAAGATTGAACCCAAAGCTAAGCACTTCTCCCATTGCAAGAAAGATCAATCTAGTAGGCCAAACCAAACTGCTAATTTGAAGAGACTTGCAAAGATAACAAATCATACATAAAAGAATTCAGAGGAGATTCAAATATTGTTCATAGATAATCTTGATCATAAACCTACAATTCATCGGATCTCGACAAACACACCGCAAAAAGAATTACATCGAATAGATCTCCAAGAAGATCGAGGAGAATGTTGTATTCAGATCCAAAGAGAGAGAAGAATCCATCTAGCTAATAACTATGGACCCGAAGGTCTGTCGTAAACTACTCGGACTTCATCAGAGAGGCTATGGTGTTGATGTACAAGCCCTCCGTGATTGATTCCCCCTCCGACGAAGCGCCAGAAAAGGCCCCAATATGGGATCTCACGGGTACATAAGGTTGCGGCGGTGGAAATAGGGTTTCATGGTGCTCCTGGATGTTTTCAGGGTATATGAGTATATATAGGCGAAGGAAGTCGGTCAGGGGAGCCACGAGGGTGGGGGGCACGCCTACTTCCCTTGGGCGCGCCCTCCTGCCTCATGGACGCCTCGTTTCTTTCTTGATGTCCACTCCAAGTCTCCTGGATTGTGTTTCTTCCAAAAATAAGTCTCCCGAAGGTTTCATTCCGTTTGGACTCTGTTTGATATTCCTTTTCTGCGAAACACTGAAATAGGCAAAAAAAAACAGCAATTTGGACCGGGCATCCGGTTAATAGGTTAGTCCCAAAATAATATAAAAGTGCATAGTAAAGCCCATTAAACATCCAAAACAGGTAATATAATAGCACGGAACAATCAAAAATTATAGATATGTTGGAGGCGTATCAAGCCCCTCATCAGATAGCCAAAGCTTCCGACTGAGCTCGGCAATTTCTGCAGCCTGGGCAGTAGCCGCCAGCTTTGAAGCCTGTGAAAAACAAATACAATGCATTATATACTAGTTGATGATCCTCTGTTCGGATTGTTCTAATCCGGATAGAGTCTCAGGGGCTACTGTCTACACATGGGCTTCGCCTCACACACATATATAAATATACAGAATACTTATGAAGAATATTACGCCGCTTACCTCGAAGCCTGTCAATAGGCTGTGGAAGGCTTCTGTCAGTCCACTCTTCCCGGACTAAACCTTCCCCATAGCCGCACCCATAAGGGTGCGGTGTTCCTCTATGATGGATGCACGTTCCAGTGCCTCCCACATAGTGTCAGCGGCCTCCGGATTGACAGAGACCATCGACGAAGCTCCTGCTCCTCCGCCCTCCTTCGAAGGAGGATGTTGATCCAAACCCGGTGTCATACTGGCTTTTGGGACGGTGTTCGGCGAGGGCCCGGACTGCTGAAGTCCTCCACCCTTGATTGTTGTGGGGGTCGCCGTGCCCCACTCTACAACATCCGAGGTGTTATCCTCGGGCGCCTTCTGGACTGTCTCGTCCGCCCCTCCCCTGCCAGGAGATGGCCTTTGGGATGACACCTCGGTGTCCTCCATGGTAGGGGGAGAGAGGGCGCGAGATGGGCCATCACTCTCCGCCTCCCCAAGGGCTAAAGAGTTCCATGTCTAAGAGGAGGGGATCGGGATCTTGCGCGGAGGGCTAAAAAGCATAAAGGAAGTTGAGCATGACAAAGGCAGATTAAAGAGATAATCGAACGAGTGAGTTTCTAATACTTACGTCTCGGCTAGGGGCTTCTCTCTTTGGACCCGCCCCAGACTGTGCTCGGACTCCGTATCCGAACTGTCCAAGAGGATCACTCGCCCTTTCTTCAGCGTCGCCCCCTCTAGGTTCTCGGGGGCTGTCCTTTTTCTCCTCCTCATCTTGAGGAGGGAGTCACTCTCCGCCTCCTCATCATACTCCTCCTCCTCTTCTTCGTCCTCGTCTTCCTCGCGGGAGGAGACAGGCTCGGCCTCTCTAGACACTGCTTCCGGAGGGCCTCTACGGTGGGGCCCATTCTTGAGCCCCTTGCTCTTTTTCTTGGCCTTCTTCTCCGGTGGCTGATAAGGCGCCGGGACCAACATCTCCTCCAGCTGAGGAGTGACTGGGTTTTCGGGCAGTGGAGCCAGAAATTTAATCCGCTCTAACTTCTTGGTCCAGCCCTATAACATAAGATGGGTTGATGAGTGCGGCATAGATCAAATATATATAAACAAGGTATGTCTTCGGGGGTATTGAATACTTACTGGACAGGCCGGATACACGACGTTGACGCTGATGTCTTCGGTCTCCATAGGCCAACTGCTCTTCCGCGCCTTGAAAAGCAGTTTCCACATTCCCTCGTGCATGGTGCCAAGGAAGTGTTGTAGCGTCCGCGGATCGTCCGGCTTGAATTCCCACATGGGGGAAGTCCGGCGCTGGCAGGGGAGAATGCGGCGGAAGAGCATGATCTGAACCACATTGGTTAGACCAACATTTTCCCTAGCACATTGGTGATGCACGTCTGCAACACCAGCACCTCCATCTGGGGGCCCCAGTCGAGGCCCTTCGCATTCCAGGAGGTGAGCCTCATGGGGAGGGGTCCGGATCTGAACTCCGGAATGGCCGCCCAATTAGGGCGGCGCGACTCGGTGATATAAAACCACTCTTGTTGCTAGATCTTCACGGTCTCCACAAAGGCCCCCTTTGACCAAGTGTTGTTTGAAGGAAATAGCCCTAGAGGCAATAATAAAGTTATTATTTATATTTCCTTATATCATGATAAATGTTTATTATTCATGCTAGAATTGTATTAACCAGAAACTTAGTACATGTGTGAATACATAGACAAAACATAGTGTCCCTAGTATGCCTCTACTTGACTAGCTCGATAATCAAAGATGGTTATGTTTCCTAACCATAGACATGTGTTGTCATTTGATGAACGTGATCACATCATTAGGAGAATGATGTGATGGACAAGACCCATCCGTTCGCTTAGCATTATGATCATTACAGTTTCATTGCTACTACTTTCTTCATGACTTATACATGTTCCTCAGACTATGAGATTATGCAACTCCCGAATACCGGAGGAACACCTTGTGTGCTATGAAACGTCACAACGTAAATGGGTGATTATATAGATGCTCTACAGGTGTCTTCGAAGGTGTTTGTTGGGTTGGCATAGATCGAGATTAGCATTTTTCACTTCGTGTTTCGGAGAGGTATCTGTGGGCCCTCTCGGTAATACTCATCACTATAAGCCTTGGAAGAAATGTGACTAATGAGTTAGTTGCGGGATGAAGCATTACGGAACGAGTAAAGAGACTTGCCAGTAATGAGATTGAACAAGGTATGATAATATCGATGATCGAATCTCGGGCAAGTAACATACCAATGACAAAGGGAACAACATATGTTGTTATGCGGTTTGACCGATAAAGATCTTCGTAGAATATGTAGGAGCCAATTTGAGCATCCAGGTTCCGCTATTGGTTATTGACCGGAGATGTGTCTCGGTCATGTCTACATAGTTCTCGAACCCGTAGGGTCCGCACGCTTACGTTCGATGACGATTTGTATTATGAGTTATCTGTTTTTGATGACCGAAGTTTGTTCGGGGTCCCGGATGAGATCACGGACATGAAGAGGAGTCTCTTAATGGTCGAGACATAAAGATTGATATATTGGACGACTATATTAGGACACCAGAAGTGTTTCGGAGAAGTTTCGGATAAAACTGGAGTGCCGGAGGGTTATCGGAACCCCCGGGGGGAACTAATGGGCCTCGATGGGCCTTAGTGGAGAGAGAGAGAGAGAGAGAGAGAGAGAGGCAGCCAGGGCAGGCCGCGTGCCCCTCCCCCTTGGGTCCAAATTGGACTAGGATGGGGGCGGTGCCCCCCCTTTGCTTCTCCCTCTCCCTCTCCTTCCTTCCCCCTCTCTCCCTCTTGGTGGAAACCTACTAGGACTTGGAGTCCTAGTAGGATTCCCCTATTGGGGGTGTGCCTAGGAGGGTCAGCCGGCCTCCCCTTTCTCCTTTATATAGTGGGCAGGGGGCACCCTAGAAGACACAAGTTTCTCTTAACCATGTGCGGTGGCCCCCGCCATAGGTGCACACCTCAATCATACCATCGTAGTGCTTAGGCGAAGCCCTGCGCTGGTACCATCATCATCACGTCACCACACCGTCGTGCTGACGGAACTCATCCTCATCCTCAACTGGATCAAGAGCACGAGGGACGTCATCGAGCTGAACGTGTGCTGAACACGGAGGTGTCGTACATTCGGTACTTGATCGGTTGGATCGCGAAGAAGTTCGACTACTACAACCACGTTATCGAAACACTTCCGCTTTGGGTCTACGAGGGTACGTGGACACATTCTCCCCTCTCGTTGCTATGCATCTCCTAGATAGATCTTGCGTGATCGTAGGGAATTTTTGAAATTACTGCGTTCCCCATCAGTGGCATCCAAGCCAGGTCTAGGCATAGATGTTTTATGCACAATTAGAACACAAACTGTTGTGGGCGATAATAGTCATACTGCTTACCACCAACGTCTTACTTTGATCCGGCGGTATTGTTGGATATAGCGGCCCGGACCGACATTACATGACCGCGTTCATGAGACTGGTTCTACCGACGTGCTTTTGCACACAAGTGGCTGGCGGGTGTCTATTTCTCCAACTTTAGTTGAATCGAGTTTGACTACGGCCGGTCCTTGTTGAAGGTTAAAACAACAACCTATACAAAAAATCGTTGTGGTTTTGATGCGTAGGTAAGAACAGTTCTTGCTAGAAGCCCGTAGCAGCCCCGTAAAACTTGCAACAACAAAGTAGAGGACGTCTAACTTGTTTTTGCAGGGCATATTGTGATGTGATATGGTCAAGACATGATGTGTTGTATGAGATAATCATGTTTTGTTAAAGTTATCGGCAACTGGCAGGAGCCTTATGGTTGTCTCTTTATTGCATAAGATGCAAGCGCCATATAATTGCTTCACTTTATCGCCATGCAATAGCAATAGTTGCAAAAGTAATAGTTGGCGAGATGACCATGTGATGACACGTTGATAAAGATCAAGATGATGGAGATCATGGTGTCATGGCGGTGAAGATGGAGATCATGATGGTACTTTGGAGATGGAGATCAAAGGCACAAGATGATGATGGCCATAACATGTCACATATTTTGATTACATGTGATGTTTATCTGTTATATTCTTATTTTGCTTAGTTTGGCGGTAGCATTATAAGATGATCCCTTACTAAAATTTCAAGGTATAAGTGTTCTCCCTGAGTATGCACCGTTGCGACAGTTCTTCGTGCCGGGACACCACGTGATGACCGGGTGTGATAAGCTCTACGTTCACATACAACGGGTGCAAGCCAGTTTTGCACATGTTGAATACTCGGGTTAAACTTGACGAGCCTAGCATATGCAGATATGGCCTCGGAACACTGAAGACCGAAAGGTCGAGCGTGAATCATATAGTAGATATGATCAACATAGTGATGTTCGCCATTGATGAGTACTCCATCTCATGTGATGATCGGACATGGTTTAGTTGATTTGGATCACGTGATCATTTAGATGACTAGAGGGATGTCTATCTAAGTGGGAGTTCTTAAATAATATGATTAATTGAACTTTAATTTATCATGAACTTAGTCCTGATAGTATTTTGCAAATTATGTTGTAGATCAATAGTTCACGTTATAGCTTCCCTTTGTTTTTTATATGTTCCTACATAAAACTAAGTTGAAAGATGATAGTAGCAATGATGTGGACTGGGTCTGTGATCTGAGGTGTACCCTCATTGCTGCACAGAAGAATTATGTCCTTGATGCACCGCTAGGTGACAGACCTATTGCAGGAACAGATGCAGACGTTATGAACGTTTGGCTATCTCAATATGATGACTACTTGATAGTTTAGTGCACCATGCTTTACGGCTTAGAATCGGGACTTCAAAAACATTTTTGAAACACCACAGAGCATATGAAATGTTCCAAGAGCTGAAATTGGTATTTCAGACTCATGCCCGTGTCAAGAGGTATGATACCTCTGATACTTTGCCTAAAAGATGGAGGACAATTGCTAAACTAGTGAGCATGTGCTCAGAATGTCTGGGTACTACAATCACTTGAATCAAGTGGGAGTTAATCTTCCAGATAAGATAGTGATTGACTGAATTCTCTAGTCATCATCACCAAGTTACTGGAACTTCGTGATGAACAATAATCTGCAAGGGATGACAGAAACGATTTCCGAGCTCTTCGTGATGCCTAAATCAACGAGGTAGAAATCGAGAAAGAGCATGAAGTGTTGATGATTAAATAAGACCACTAGTTTCAACAAAAGGGCGAAGGGAAAGAAAGGGAACTTCAAGAAGAATGGCAAGCAAGTTGTCACCCCCGTGAAGAAGCCCAAAGCTAGACCTAAGCCTGAAACTGAGTGATTCTACTGCAAAGGAAATGGTCACTAGAAGCAGAACTACCCCAAATATTTGGTGGAAAAGAGGGATGGAAAAGTGAACAAAGGTATATTTGATATACATGTTATTGATGTGTACCTTGCTAGTGTTCATAGTAGCCCTTGGGTATTTGATACTTGTCCGGTTGCTAAGATTAGTAACTCAAAATAGGAGTTACAGAATTAATAGAGACTAGTTAAGGATGAAGTGACGATGTATGTTGGAAGTGGTTCCAAGATTGATATGTTCATCATCGCACACTCCCTATACTTTCGGGGTTAGTGTTGAACCTAAATAAATGTTATTTGTTGTTTGCGTTGAGCATGAATATGATTAGATCATGTTTATTGCAATACGATTATTCATTTAAGACAGAGAATAATTGTTATTCTGTTTACATGAATAAAACCTTCTATGGTCATACACCCAATGTTGATGGTTTATTGAATCTCGATCGTGGTAATACACATATTCATAGTATTGATGCCAAAAGATGCAAAGTTGATAATGATAGTGCAACTTATTTGTGGCACTGCCGTTTGGGTCATATCGGTGTAAAGCACATAAAGAAACTCCAAAAAGATGGCCTTTTGGAATCACTTGATTATGAATCATTTGATGCTTGCGAACCGTGCCTTATGGGCAAGATGACTAAAACTCCGTTTTCCGGAACAATGGAACGAGCTAGTGACTTATTGGAAATAATACATACCGATGTATGCGGTCCGATGAGTGTTGATGCTCGTTGAGGGTATCGTTATTTTCTGACCTTCACAGATGATTTGAGGACATATGGGTATATCTACTTAATGAAGCATAAGTCTGAAACATTTGAAAAGTTCAAAGAATTTCAGAGTGAAGTGGAGAATCATCATAACAAGAAAATAAAGTTTCTACGATCTCATCGTGGAGGAAAATATTTGAGTTACAAGTTTGGCCTTCATTTAAAACAATGTGGAATAGTTTCACAGCTCACGTCACCTGGAACACCACAGCATAATGGTTTGTTCGAACGTCATAACTGCACTTTATTGGATATGGTGCGATCTATGATGTCTCTTACCAATTTACCACTATCGTTTTGGGGTTATGCATTAGAGACAGCTGCATTCACTTTAAATAGGGCACCATCAAAATCCGTTGAGACAACGCCTTATGAAATGTGGTTTGGCAAGAAAGCAAAGTTGTCGTTTCTTAAAGTTTGGGGCTGGGATGCTTATGTGAAAAAGTTTCGACCTGATAAGCTTGAACCCAAATCAGAGAAGTGCGTCTTCATAGGATACCCAAAGGAAACTGTTGGGTACACCTTGTATCACAGATCCGAAGGCAAGATATTCGTTGCTAAGAATGGATCCTTTCTAGAGAACGTGTTTCTCTCAAAAGAAGTGAGTGGGAGCAAAGTAGAACTTGATGAGGTAATTGTACCTTCTCCCGAATTGGAAAGTAGTTCATCACAGAAATTAGTTCCAGTGATTCCTACACCAATTAGTGAGGAAGCTAATGATGATGATCATGAAACTTCAGATCAAGTTACTACCGAACTTCGTAGGTTAGCCAAAGTACAGTCTGCGCTAGAGTGGTACGGTAACCCTATTCTGGAAGTCATGTTACTAGATCATGATGAACCTATGAACTATGAGGAAGCGATGATGAGCCCAGATTCTGGGAAATGGCTTGAAGCCATGAAATGTGAGATGGGATCCATGTATGAGGACAAAGTGTTGACTTTGGTAGACTTGCCCGATGATCATCAAGCCATTAAATAATAAATGGATCTTCAAGAGGAAGACGGGCGCTGATAATAGTGTTACTATCTAAAAAGCTCGACTTGTCGCAAAAGGTTTTCAACAAGTTCAAGGAGTTGACTACGATGAGACTTTCTCACCCGTAGCAATGCTTAAGTCTGTCCGAATCATGTTAGCAATTGCTGCATTTTATGATTATGAATTTTGGCAGATGGATGTCAAAACTGCATTCTTGAATGGATTTCTGGAAGAAGAGTTGTATATGATGCAACCAGAAGGTTTTGTCGATCCAAAGGGTGCTAACAAAGTATGCAAGCTCCAGCAATCCATTTATGGACTAGTGCAAGCCTGTCGGAGTTGGAATAAACACTTTGATAGTGTGATCAAAGCATATGGTTTTATACAGACTTTTGGAGAAGCCTGTATTTACAAGAAAGTGAGTGGGAGCTCTGTAGCATTTCTAATATTATATGTGGATGACATATTGTTGATTGGAAATTATATAGAATTTCTGGAGAGCATAAAGGGCTACTTGAATAAGATTTTCTTTAATGAAAGACCTCGGTGAAGCTGCTTATATATTGGGCATCAAGATCTATAGAGATAGATCAAGATGCTTGATAAGAATTTTCAATGAGTAAATACCTTGACAAGTTTTTGAAAGAGTTCAAAATGGACCAGTCAAAGAAGGAGTTCTTGTCTGTATTACAAGGTGTAAAGTTGAGTAAGACTTAAAGCACGACCACGACAGAAGATAGAAAGAGAATGAAAGTCATTACTTATGCCACAGTCATAGGTTCTATAAAGTTTGTTGTGATGTGTAACAGACCTATTGTGTACCTTGCCATGAGTTTGGCAAGGGAATACAATAGTGATCTAAGAGTAGATCATTGGATAACGGTCAAAATTATCCTTAGTGAGGACTAAGGAAATGTTTCTCGGTAATGGGGGTGATAAAGAGTTCATTGTAAAGAGTTACATCGATGCAAGCTTTTACACCGATCCAAATGACTCTAAGTCTCAATCTGGATACATATTGAAAGTGGGAGGAACTAGCTAGAGTAGCTCTATGCAGAGCATTGTAGACATAGCATATTTGCAAAATACATACGACTCTGAATGTGACAAACCCGTTGACTAAACTTCTCTCGTAAGCAAAAACATGATCACACCTTAGTACTCTTTGGGTGTTAATCACATAGCAATGTGAACTAGATTATTGACTCTAGTAAAACCATTGGTTGTTGATCACATGGCAATGTGAACTATGGGTGTTAATCACATACAAATGTGAACTATTGATGTTAAATCACATGGAGATGTGAACTAGATTATTGACTCTAGTGCAAGTGGGAGACTGAAGGAAATATGCCCTAAAGGCAATAATAAAGTTGTTATTTATATTTCCTTATATCATGATAAATTTTTATTATTCATGCTAGAATTGTATTAACCGGAAACTTAGTACATGTGTGAATACATAGACAAAACATAGTGTCCCTAGTATGCCTCTACTTGACTAGCTCGTTAATCAAAGATGGTTATGTTTCCTAACCATAGACATGTGTTGTCATTTGATGAATGGGATAACATCATTAGGAGAATGATGTGATGGACAAGACCCATCCGTTAGCTTAGCATTATGATCGTTACAGTTTCATTGCTACTGCTTTCTTCATAACTTATACATGTTCCTCGGACTATGAGATTATGCAACTCCCGAATACCGGAGGAACACCCTGTGTGCTATGAAACGTCACAACATAAATGGTTGATTATAAAGATGCTCTACAGGTGTCTCCGAAGGTGTTTGTTGGGTTGGCATAGATCGAGATTAGGATTTGTCACTCCGTGTTATGGAGAGGTATCTCTGGGCCCTCTCGGTAATACTCATCACTATAAGCCTTGCAAGCAATGTGACTAATGAGTTAGTTGCGGAATGAAGCACTACGGAACGAGTAAAGATACTTGTCGGTAATGAGATTGAACTAGGTATGATAATACCGACGATCGAATCTCGGGCAAATAACATACCAATGGCAAAAGGAACAACGTAAGTTGTTATGCGGTTTGACCGATAAAGATATTCGTAGAATATGTAGGAGACAATATGAGCATCCAAGTTCCGCTATTGGTCATTGATCGGAGATGTGTCTCGGTCATGTCTACATAGTTCTCGAACCTGTAGGGTCCACACGCTTAACGTTCGATGACGATTTGTATTATGAGTTATGTGTTTTTGATGACCGAAGTTTGTTCGGAGTCTCGGATGAGATCATGGACATGATGAGGAGTCTCAAAATGGTCTAGACATAAAGATTGATATATTGGACGACTATATTCGGACACCGGAAGTATTCCGAAGAAGTTTCGGATAAAACCGGAATGCCAGAGGGTTATCGGAACCCCCGAGGGAACTAATGGGCCTCGATGGGCCTTATTGGAGAGAGAGAGGGGTGGTCAGGGAAGGCCGCGCGCCCCCTCCCCCTTGGGTCTGAATTGGACTAGGAGGGAGGGTGGCGCCCCCCTTTCCTTCTCCCTCTCCCTCTCCTTCCTTCCCCCTTTCTCCCTCTTGGTGGAAACCTACTAGGACTTGGAATCCTAGTAGGATTCCCCTATTGGGGGCATGCCTAGGAGGGCTGGCCGGCCTCCCCTTGTTCCTTTATATACGGGGGCACCCTAGAAGACACAAGTTTCTCTTAACCGTGTGCGGTGCCCCCCTCCACTGTTACACATCTCGATCATACAATCGTAGTGCTTAGGCGAAGCCCTGCGTCGGTAGCATCATCATCACCGTCGCCATGACGTCGTGCTGACGGAACTCACCCTTGTCCTCAACTGGATCAAGAGCACAAGGGACGTCATCGAGTTGAACGTGTGCTGAACGCGGAGGTGTCGTACGTTCGGTACTTGATCGGTTGGATCACGAAGAAGTTCGACTACATCAACCACGTTATTGAAACGATTCCCCTTTCGGTCTACGAGGGTACGTGGACACACTCTCCCCTCTCATTGCTATGCATCTCCTAGATAGATCTTGCATTATCATAGGAAATTTTTGAAATTACTGCGTTCCCCATCAGTGTTCGGCAGCTTGCTGATCATAGCTCCGCCGCAGTCCGCGTGTTGCCCATTGACCACCTTCGGCTTCATGTTGAAGACCTTTAGCCAAAGGCCGAAGTGTGGACGGATGCGGAGGGGGGCCTCACACATGACTATGAACACCGATATGTGGAGGAATGAGTTCGGGGCTAGATCGTGGAAATCTAGCCCGAAGTAATACATGAGTCCGCAGACGAATGGGTGGAGTGGAAAACCTAGCCCTCTAAGGAAGTGGGGAAGGAAGACGACCCGTTCGCTGGGCTCCAGAGTGGGAATGACTTGACCTTCAGGGGGAAGCCGGTGTTTGATATTGGCGGCGAGGTACCCCGCACTCCGGAGATCCGTTATCTCCTTCTCTGTCATGGAGGAGGCCTCCCACTTGCCTTTGGAGCTAGCTCCGGCCATGGTCGGAGTAGGTGGTGGTGGAGGAAAGAAAGACAGAGACTTTCCGGGTGCAGAGAGCTTGGGGGATTGGAAGGCTGAGGAGATGTGAAGGCGTGGGGAGGAAAGTGCGGGTCCCTTTCCCTCTTATAGGCAGTAAAAATACCAACTGCCCCCCACTCATGCCTTGAATCTCGCCTATTCCCCATGAAGGCGTGTGCCGCAAACGGTTGGATTACCCAAATATCATTGGTATGCAATCCTGTATTAAGTGGGCATGATCTCCATTTTCACGGGACGCGCCAATGAGGCGTGGCCTCGAAACATGGAACGCGGGGTGTGAAAACGGTTCAAAATGTCGAAGGGTCAAGTTTAACGCTTCCGCAAAAAAGTTGTCAGTAAAAGACACTATTCTTATTTTTTATATATCCTGCCTTCACAGCTAAGGGTTGTGTTCATTATGAAAAGTCGGATACAATTCTTTTATAGAGGAAGGCCGATGTGTATTATTTAAGGAACCCGCCTTGCAATGTCGAAGACAATCTGAGCGTCGAATATATCATCATTGAAGACAGGTTCAGGGACTAATATGGGAGTCCTGGACTAAGGGGTCCTCGGGCGTCCGGTCTATTAATGTGGGCCAGACTGATGGGCCGTCAAGATACAAGACAGAAGATTATCTCTCGTGTCCGGTGGGGACTCTCACATGCGTGGATGGCAAGTATGGTGTCCGTATACTTTATTCCTTTCTGTAAAACCGACTTTGTACAACCCTAAGCCCCTGCGGTGTCTATATAAACTGGAGGGTTAGATCGGAGGCAGGAAGAAAACATTGCTAGGCTAGCTATCTAGGGTTAGCCGAATCGATCTCGAGGTAGATCAACTCTTGTAATCCCTATACCCTCGAATATAATCAAGCAGGAGTAGGGTTTTACCTCCATCAAGAGGGCCCGAACCTGGGTAAATACTGTGTCCCTTCTCCATTGTTACCATTGATCCTCAGACGCATAGCTTGGGCCCCCCTACCCGAGATCTGCCGGTTTTGACATTGACGGTGGCCCCCCTTTCCTTCTCCCTCTCCCCCTCTTTCCCCTTTCCCCCTCTCCATTGGAAGGAAGGGGGAGCCGACTAGGACTAGGAGTCCTAGTGGGACTCCCCCCACTTGGCGCGCCCCCTAGGGCCAGCCGGCCTCCCCCTCCTCCTTTATATACGGGGTAGGGGGCACCCCAAAGGGACATCAATTATTTAGCCGTGTGCGGTGCCCCCCCTCCACCGTTTACTCCTCCGGTCATATTGTCGTAGTTCTTAGGCGAAGCCCTGTGTGGATCACTTCACCAACACCGCCATCACGCAGTCATGCTGACGGAACTCATTGACTCCTTCGTGCCTCTACTGGATCAAGAGTTCGTGGGACGTCATCGAGTTGAACGTGTGCAGAACTCGGAGGTGTCGTACGTTCGGTACTTGATCGGTTGATTCAAGAAGACGTTTGACTACATCAACCACGTTAAGTTAACACTTCCGCTTTCGGTCTACGAGGGTACATGGACACACTCTCCCCTTCTCGTTGCTATGCATCTCCTAGATATATCTTGCATGAGCGTAGGAATTTTTTTGACATTGCATGCTACGTTTCCCAACAGTGGCATCCGAGCCAGGTCTATGAGTAGATGATATGCACGAGCAGAACACAAATAGTTGTGGGCAGTGATCATCATACTGCTTACCACCAATGTCTTATTTTGATTCGGCGGTATTGTTGGATGAAGCGGCCTGGACCAACCTTACATGACCGCGTTCATGAGACCGGTTCCACCGACAGACATGCAACTAGTTTTGCATAAAGGTGGCTGGCGGGTGTCTGTTTCTCCAACTTTAGTTGAATCGAATTTGACTACGGCCGGTCCTTGTGAAGGTTAAAACAACAAACTTGATAAATCATCGTTGTGGTTTTTGTGCCGTAGGTAAGTACGGTTCATGCTAGAAGCCCATAGCAGCCACGTAAAACTTGCAACAAACAAAGTAGAGGACGTCTAAGTTGTTTTTGCATGGCATGTTGTGATGTGATATGGTCAAGACATGATGTGATATAAAGATTGTTGTATGAGATGATCATGTTTTGTAAAAGTTATCGACAATTGGCAGGAGCCATATGGTTGTCACTTTATTGTGTGAAATACAAACGCTATGTAATTGATTTACTTTATCACTAAGCGGTAGCGATAGTCATAGAACCAATGGTTGGCGAGATGACCACGACGCTACGATGGAGATCAAGATGTCAAGCCGGTGACGATGGAGATCATGACGTTGCTTCGGTGATGGAGATCATGAACATAAGATGATGATGGCCATATCATGTCGCATATTTTGATTGCATGTGATGTTTATATTTTGCTTAGTACAACGGTAGCATTATAAGATGATCTCTTACTAACATTTTAAGGTATAAGTGTTCTCCCCGAGTATGCACCGTTGCGAAAGTTCTTCATGCTGAGACACCACATGATGACCGGGTGTGATAAGCTCTACATTCAAATACAACGGGTGCAAGCCAGATTTGCACATGCAGAATGCTTGGGTTAAACTTGACGAGCCTAGCATGTATAGACATGGCCTCAAAACACTGGAGACCGAAAGGTCAAACGTGAATCATATAGTGGATATGATCAACATAGAGATGTTCACCATTGATGAGTACTTCATCTCACGTGATGATCGGACATGGTTTAGTTGATTTGGGTCACGTAGCATTTAGATGACTTGAGGGATGTCTATCTAAGTGGGAGTTCTTATGTAATATGATTAATTGAACTTTAATTTATCATGAACTTAGTCCTGATAGTATTTGCGAATTATGTTGTAGATCAATAGCTCGCGTTATAGCTTCCCTATGTTTTTTGATATGTTCCTAGAGAAAACTAAGTTGAAAGATGATAGTAGCAATAATGCGGACTGGGTCCGTGATCTGAGGTTTGTCCTCATTGCTGCAAGAAGTATTATGTCCTTGATGCACTGCTAGGTGACATACCTATTGCAGGAGCAGATGCAGACGTTATGAACGTTTTGGCTAGCTCAAAATGATGACTACTTGATAGTTTAATGCACCATGCTTTATGGCTTAGAACCGTGAATTCAAAAATGTTTTGAACACCATGGAGCATATGAGATGTTCCAAGAGATGAAATTGGTATTTCAGACTCATGCCCGTGTCGAGAGGTATGAGACCTCTGACAAGTACTTCGCCTAAAAGATGGAGGAGAATAGCTCAGCTAGTGAGCATGTGCTTAGAATGTCTGGGTACTACAATCGCTTGAATCAAGTGGGAGTTAATCTTCCAAGATAAGATAGTGACTGACAGAGTTCTCTAGTCATCATCACCAAGTTACTAGAACTTCGTGATGAACTATAATATGCAAGGTTGACAAAAGCGATTCCCGAGCTCTTTGTGATGCTGAAATTGATGAAGGTAGAGATCAAGAAAGAGCATCAAGTGTTGATGTTTAACAAGACCACTAGTTTCAAGAAAAAGGGCAAAGGGAAAGAAAGGGAACTTCAAGAAGAATGGCAAGCAAGTTTTCACTCGCGTGAAGAAGCCCAAAGCTCGACCTAAGCCTGAAACTGAGTGCTTCTACTGCAAAGGAAATGGTCACTGGAAGCGGAATTACCCCAAATATTTGGCGAATAAGAAGGATGGTAAAGTGAACAAAGGTATATTTAATATACATGTTATTGATGTGTACCTTACTAGTGCTCGTAGTAACCCCTGGGTATTTGATACTTGTTCGGTTACTAAGATTAGTAACTCGAAATATGAGTTGCAGAATTAATAGAGACTAGTTGAGGATGAAGTGACGATGTGTGTTGTAACTGTAGTATGAGCAATCTGGTAACTTTAGCATGTGCCTCCTGATAACTTTAGCATTGGCAGACTGATAACTATAACATGAGCAACCTGATTTTAGCATGAGCAACCTGATAACTTTACCATGGTGCCTGGTAAACCTCGTGTGCTGCATCTGGCGATAATCATCGGTCTCAAGTCCGATTGTTGGTTTACCTAGTTCAAACACGGTTCACGTGTATACAAAACTGGACTCGTGTTAGTTAGCATTGATGTTTTGTCTATAAAAATGATTGGATCACATTAGAAAAATAGATCTCAGTTAGTTAGCATAAATGAACACCCTCAAATAGTTGTCTTGTCTTCAATCCAACCAACAACCACTAGTAATGAGTTGGCTACTTGGTTAAATCCGTTACCAAGCCACCCGAGTGGGATCATGCGATGCCTGAGTCATTTGTGGCTCTTTCTAAAAGGAAAACACTTCCTACCAATAGTCTTATAGGAATCAACCGTTAGACCACTCCTATGCCATCGATTTATATTTTATCCCACAGCTGAGATATATCAGGGAAGTCCCTTGCCCCATTAGAACCTCCATCTCTGGTCCATTTTCCTTTCCGACCTCACGACCGAGCACGCCATCCACCTACGATGTTGTTGTTGTTTTCTCCACCAGTGCAGCCAGATTCGATACCTGCTCCTCATGCTTCCAATCCACTTCACCATTGATCTCTTCGTCCACCATGGTGCCCAGAATTATCCTTGCACCGTAGCACTCTTCCTCGGAGATGGACTCATTGAGGTGCTTTGCCGGCACCACCTCGGGTCAACGCCTCCCCATCTCCTTTCGTTGAAGCTTCATTGTTGCATGATGCGCATAGCTCGTGACGATCGGGAGACTCCAATCGCCACACGAGGCAAGTCATAGGCATCGTGCTCGCTGCCCTCAGCTTGAGGGGCTACATCGTGGCCCAAGTAGAAACCAATTGTCCCAAGCAATGAAAACATATGTAATTACCTATATGTGTTGTTTGTTCATGGAAGCAAATTAGCATTTCGTCAGAAGCAACTTTATTTCATTGGAAACTCATCCTGGTTCATTATAAGCATGCATCATGTTAAAAGTAAAAAAGATAAAAAAATCTCTTCGGTGGAAACGAGTTACTAGTATTTTGTTCGAAGCAGTTCTCCACTCTATGGAATCAATTTCATAATGTTGTTGAAACATATATCATATAGTTACATGATACACTTATAAGTTATAACTAGCGAAGCATAATTCCATTGCATTGAAAGCATACCACAAAATTTATTAAACTGGAGCAAATTTCATAACCAGGGATGCTCATTCTTCGGTCGAGGGAAGTATAAACTTGTTGCATTAAGAACACGCGTTGAAGCAAATTTCATTAAACAAGGATGCTCAAGCTTTGATTGGTGGAAGCATAAATTTGGTGTAACCAAAAGAGAACCATTTAAAAATGAATTTTTGTTTAGATTAGATAGAAGCAAATTTCTGTTTGATGGGAAGTAAACTGGAATTTTAATGGAAGCGTTTAGTCGGCAAACTAGTATATACTCCACTCCTTTATATAAAGTGTATATGCTTTTTGATAAAATTTCACAATGTAAGGTGCATCTCTTTTAACTCCTCATAATTCCCTTATTAGCCCTCTAAAAAAATAGGAAAGTATCTCTCTCTTGATTGTCTTTATCTCTCCTTGTAGCAAAATAAGGGAAGTATATCTCTCTTGACTGCATGTACCTCTTATTTTCCTAGACTAATTGATGTACTTGTCACTAAGCAACAGATTTTCCAAGGGTAATTTCGTCATAACTTCTCTAAAATTGTGTGACTTGATCACCGTGTCAAAAATAATACACCTTACATAAAGAAACGGAGGGAGTAGGGAAAAAATTATATGAGACTAGGTCTCACAATTAGCAGGTGAGACCCGCCCTCATGGATGACACGTAGCATTCATAAATCACAAAGTATCTAATCTCTCCCCCCCCCCTCGATTTCAGGTGGGGGTAGGGTAGATGCTTTGTGATTTGTGAATGCCACGTGTCATCCATCAGGATGTGTCTCAGCTGCTAATCCGTGAGACCTGGTCTAATAAAATTCTTTTCCGAGGGAGTAGCAGGAAAAAAATCCTTTTGAAGATAATTAGTTTCCTTAACAACCAGAATTAGTTTCCTAAAATTCTGACAGGATCAAAATAAGGGATAGTTTATAATGAACTTCAAAACATAATCTTTGTCAGTTACATATGACGTCATTAATATATTTTCTTTGTTGATTTTTTTTAAATTTAGAGCAAGCTCATTTCAAGCCATGCAAAGAAGAAGAAAAGTCTTCAAATGCCCATTGCTATCTATGCATCATCCTGTGGAACGTTTGGAAGGAGAGAAAACTAGACACTTGTATTTTGTCGGTTCTAGAAGTAGGCAAGTAGCCAATCTTGTGGATCATTAACGAGCTGCCACAAATCTGATGTATATTTTCTTTCTATATTTGACACCAACGAGGTCACCACTGGCCACAAATCTTTGTGTGATTTTTCTGTCGGTTCTCGAAGCAGCTATCTTGTAAACATTCTCTAGACTTTCCTTATTCAAATGGTAGAGCACCTGCCGGCTTCGTTATCTTTTTTTACGAGGCAGGCAGCGCTAAACAAGAGACTTGTAGACTGAGTTGGCATGAGACACAGTTGCAGCTAAACAACAGTTGCAACATAGTCTTGATCTTCCAATCAAGCAAGAAACAGCCCCAATATGTCCATCAATGAGCGAAAGCAGCAGAATTTATTCTGGGCCGACATGCTGCGCTAATTTTCAGACGACGGATTGGACCAGCTTGTCCAGATTCATGCACGACGACCCGCCGTTCTCCAAAGCAGCCTTCGCTTTCGCCTTCAGCTCCTGAACCTTCCTAATCCTATCTTCCCCTTCGGCTCCTCCGTCCATGAGCTTCTCCAAGGCAGTCTTCACCTGTTCCATCCCGACCTCGGCCTTCACCCCGCCGCTGCCACGCGTCAGCACGCCCTCCGTGGGCTTGGTCACGCCGACGGAGACGCCGATCCCGAGCACGTTCACGATCAACTTCTCGTTCAGGAACTGCTCCGCGGTGAACGGCCAGGCGGCCATGGGCACGCCTGCGGCGACGCTCTCCAGCGTGGAGCCCCATCCGCAGTGTGTCATGAAGCCCGCCACGGCCGGGTGCGACAGGATGGGTACCTGCGGCGCCCAGCCGCGCACCGCAAGGCACTGGCTGTCCGTGACGCCGTCGGCGTCCGTGTTCTCCTGTAACCACTTCTTGACATCGTCGGGCAACGCGTCGGCGCCCTTGATGACCCACAGGACAGGCCAGGGGCACGACACGAGCGCCTTGCCGAGCTCCATGAGCTGCGCCGGGGGCATGCGCCCGGCGCTGCCGAAGCTGACGTACAGCACGGACTTGGCCTTCTTGGCGTCCAGCCACGCCATGCACCGCGTTGCATCATCTGAGACGTCCAGAGCAGGCACGTGGCACAGGGAGACAGGGCCGACGGCGAGCACAGTTTTGCCGGTGGCAGCCGCGAGGCGCGCCGCGGAACCGTGCTCGAGTTCTTCGAAGCTGTTCACCACGATGCCGTCGACGGCCAACTCGAACTCGCGGAGCTCTTGCAGACTCTCCTCGTCGATGGAGCAGGACGGTAGGAACTGCAGCGGAAGCTGCCTCCTCGCGAACTTGCAATCGAAGGGCGGCAGGACCGGGACGTCGAAGAGCTCGTCCAGCGACGCGACCGCCTCGTGCGGCTTGTGCGTGTGCAGGTACTCGCAGCACAGCAACGCGAACGCGGAGAAGCCTTGGAAGATATAGCAGGGCGCGCCGAGCTCACGCGCGATGTCACTCGCCCACGTGTTGCACATTCCGGCGATGATGCAGGTCGGACGCCGCGGCGACTTCATGAGTCGGCAGTGCCGTGCCACTGCGTCGCCGAATCGCGTGGTGGCGTCGAAGAACCTGGGCACCAAGTCGGGCGAGGGGACGTGGTCCAGCCTCTCGCACCCCTCCGGCAGCCCGGCCTCGGCGGACGGGTACGGGATCACGGAGACCTCGATTCCGGCAGAGTTGCCCTGGGCGCCGACACGGTCCACGCGGCTCTGGACGAGCTGCGCGCTGGCGGGCGTCGTGAGGATGGTGACCGCGGCGCCGTGCAGGGCGAGGAGGCAGCCGATGTCGACGATGGGGATGATGTGGCTGGTGGTTGGCCATGGGATGACCACGAAGTGAGGCTTTGGGGACAGGGTCGCCTCCATTTTTGGATGCTTACAAGGATGCGCTCCGCGTAGCCCGTTGGTTAAGCGTGATTGTGCCGGACTGCTGCGGCCGTGCACCTCGTGCCTGCTGTGTATATATAGCCTGCCGAAGATTTGCTACTGGTAAACTGTAGTCATCTCGGTATACCATGTGTACTGGTAGCGATCAAATAATGTGTGCAGGAGATCGTTTTTCTCTGGTCCCTGGCCCTTAGCCGACGCCAGGAGAGGCCATCTTTCAGCGCCGTCCTCCGGCGGCTCCCCTTCACCGACGATCTCGGTCGTCGGTGATGAGAGGGGTCGACGGATCCACATGCGTGGATCATTTTTACTCCCTTATAGTTTAGGTTTTTAGGTTGTTCATCGTTTTGGCTTCGGCGACAATGATGGCGCTGAATAAAGATTTTTTGGATCCTTCTCGGACGAGGCCATCAGTCCTATGGTTGGGGATGGATTTGAAAATCAGTCTATTCAAGCAATAATGGCGTGGCAGCAGCGGCATCCTCGTGGTGGATCTGTGTCCTCGGGCTCCGCCGTTGCGACGACGTTTGCTCCAACGTCGACGCGGAGCTTGGGAGGTAGTCCAGGAGCGGATGCAGATTGTGGTCTGCATCGACGTCATCCGAAAGACGAAACGTGTGCTGGCTTCGTGGTTCGTGGATGGCAGGTATGGTTTCCTCCTTCGGCGTCTTAGTCGTGTTGGGGTGCCAGATCTGGAGTACGATGGCGTGTCCGGGGTGTTGCCCTGGTCTGATTCGTTCAACGGCAATGACTTCACTTTTGGTGAGCCACCTTGAAGGTCCGCAAAGCTGCATATCAGCGATGGAGCCGCATCGAGCTCGGGTGAGGAGGTGATCCGTCATTCTTTTCTTCGTGGCTGTTGTGGTGGTGCCGAAGGCAGGTGATGGGCGTTTGTGTCAAGCTCGGAGATGTTCTGCTATCTTTTCAGTTTTGTCATGTCGGTCTTCACGTGACTTGTACTTTGTTCTTTATGATATGCATGAGACACGTATTATCATGAAAAAAATGTGTGCAGCAGTTTAAAGTTCCACGCGCTGATTTATACTATACTGCATGGCATGAGGTGTAGTCTAGAGTGCATCTTCCACGAGCTCATTTGTAAGAAGATCGGCATCTTCCATGAGGTCATTTTTAAGAAGATCGGTCGCTGAAATGCACTGGCTTAAAGAGATCCGATCTTGTCATAAAATAACCAAATCAATGTATGTGACAATTCTTTCCTAATCTACCAAGATTGTAATCCTAGCGGCACATAATGGGTTGTTGTCACGTGCCAAAAATTATACTGTATTCAGAATGGAGAGAGAGAGGAGAGATGAATATGACACGTGGATTCGCAGTATCAATGAGAGTAGCCGATGATTGTTTCGGGGTCATCCTTTTTCCTGGTGTGGCAAATGTATTTAGGGTAGGAATTGTCTAGGATCAGTAAGTACAGGGTATAGGATTACTTTAAAAAAAAGTTTAAAGTTTATTTTCTGAGCTCATTCAAATAATAACTATGTAGACAAACATATAGGGAAAAAATATTTGTGCGAACAAAACAACAATTTTTTTATTCGAGGAAACTAATATCTAAAACCACCATAGACATACTAAGGCCCCTTTCGAAACTTCTCTCCCAGCTTCATCGGCTCCGCGCATGGAGCAGGCCCGAACGCCGCAGCTCCGAGAAGCCGGCTTCGTGGAGCAGAGCACCCTCGCAGGTCAAAAAATATGAAGCTGTACGAACCTTGCTCCCGAAAGAGAGCTGCTATACACACGACGTTTTTGGACGATGCATGAACGACGCTCCACATCCAGCCATTGAATCAGGGAATAAAGTGCTTCACATCCATCTGATTGTAAATCGTGCATGCATCGTGCATGGAGTGTCGTCTGTCTAGTATTTTCGCTCCCGAAAATCACCAAGTGACCTCGAGGCGGCGTGCCGGTTCGCTCGACATGTCCTGTCTCCCGATACGTCCTCCAAAAAAGTGTCACAGAATCACTGATGATTAGGTGACAGTAACATAGCGGAGGGGGGATTTACCTCTCTAAGGTGGTTAGGGTCATGAGGCGAAGCTTCTAGGGACACAAGAGCAGCGGCGGTGATGTCATGTTTGTCATTCAACATTGGACCCATGTCTTAGTTTTATGCACAATAACACAACGGAAGTATGGTATATGTGGTGGATTGCAAGGCGGGGCGGCAATCGACATGCATGCGATAACAAGAGTGGGGATATCATCGGGATGGTAAGGGCCGCGGCGATGGTGAGGATGGATAAGAGAGCCACGCGGTGAACAAATAAAGAGTGTGGCGTTGGACCTAAACCCAACGGTTTAACAAGATCGACACTGCGAACCAGCATGTGGTTGGATGGTTAGAAGAGTAGTGGTATCACCAACTCACCAGGTTAAAGTCCTAGACTTGATGTTGGTGCTCGCATTTGTCTGGATTTATTTCGGGATGATGTGCGTTCAGTGGGAGGATACGTTCTTATCGACTATGAAGGCATCTGGGGCGACTTCGTCAATAACTCAAGATGATGTGCTGCTCGGAGGTGCTCATAGGGTGTGTGCATTTATAGGATGAGTGTGTATGCGTATGTATGAGTATCTGCATGTACTATGTTAGAAAAAAAAAAGATCGACACCTTCCATGAGAAGAAAAAAAAAACCAGGTGAGTGTGCATGTTAATTATGTGCACGACATCCTGGCATTAATGTACCGGCGGCGCGTAGTACAAATCGACCCCGTACTGATTCAGAAAGGTGTTCCGTTGGATATCCCATACTCAAGGATTGATGTGAAAGCAAACAAGACTTCAAGTTTAATAGTGCCACTAGGAATGTTCTGTGCAGAGGAACCTTCTTTAGCGTACTTGGTTTGTTACGATCCACAACAACTAAATGGTATACTTGATTGAATCGTACACCTGAACAGGACAATGCACGAGCTTATCTATTCTGATCATGGTGTACGTCCATAGCACAACGTGTGCCGGTTCCACAGGATCAACCTGTTGATCTAGATTCATGTAAAGACAACTGGATCTTTCCTTGGACGTACTCCTTAGTTCCAGAGGATTAACACAATCAGACTGCCCCACGATTTGGTAGACTGCAGCACACTATGACGAGCCATCCAATGCGGTCCAGCCCTGATCAGGAGGTGTCTTTGTAGCCAAACTATGGACGTTTTGCTTTTTGGGCAATGCGGGCAGACAATAGAATCATCCGAAAATCAAGCACGCTAAAAAGGGCTTGCCCTGAAACATGCCTGACCCTTTGTTTTCTTTTATTCGATCTTATGAATTCTCATTTGAGTGACAAGATTTAGTTTTTTGTTGTTGTTAAAACACATAGTAAGAGCATTGCGCCTTTCATTAATTAAGAAGAAAATTGTAGCTCAATTAATTACGAAAAAACGAATGAAAGAATATACAACAAGTGTCAAGCCCATTCTCAAATATCGAAACACACACAACCTACCCCACTCTCCATCGAATGTGTGCCAAAAGGAGACCTGCTAAACGGCGCCTTCTGCGGATTTGAGAAAAAATCGAGCATTTGAAAAAAGTTCATCAATTTTAAAATAAGATTTGAGGATTTGAAAACAAATTCATCAATTTTGAAACAAATCATAATTAAAAAAAATCACGCAATTGAAAGGTTAATCGATCTTGAAAATGAAGTTGACAGATTTGGAAATAGTTGAAGGATTTTTAAAAAAGTTTGCGGAGTTTGAAAACAAATCATAAATTTGGAAAAAGTTTGTGAATTTGAATATATATTTGCATTTGAAAAAAGTGCACTAGATTGAAAAAAGGTTAATGTGTTTGAAAAAAGTTCAAGAATTTGGAAAAATTCTGAATTTGAGGAAAGTTTCGAATTTGAAAAAGTCCACGCATATAAAATGAAAAGGAAAGGAATAGAACAAAAAGAAGAAAAAGAAAGAAAAAATATAAAGAACAATAAATGGAAAAAGAAAAGAAAAGAAAATGAAATCGAATAAAAAACCCAATCCAGAAAACAAAACAAACAGGTACGTAAGCTTTCCAAAACCAAACCGGGAAGCTTCTGGAAGCTTTACAAAACCGAGGAGGAATCTTCCGTCTCGCGCGCTCCATGGGTCAGCCTGTTTAGAATCGAATGTGTGAGGGGGCTGTGGGGTGGTGCTGCTTTGAGAAATAGCCTTAATCGGACGCTTAAGACGCCAAATAGGAGCTATCTCCAAAAAGCCATAAAATGACGCAAACACAGACCAACAAGGGAGCCCGCTAAGTCAACCTTCTACTAGTGCCGGAAATAAAAGGTTGTGACAATCATGGGAGGAACAAACCCAAGGCTCTCCTGCACTCGCTTGAAGAAACATATACTCCATATGACCTTTCACCAATTGCATCAACTTTTTGTGGCAATATCGCAAATCTTTATTAGGTCGACATAATGTTTATAGGGATGAAAAAAAGATCCCCGGGTTGCCTAAATAAGCATGGCGGCCACCCCTAATGATAGTGCATGCTTTGTAAGATTGTGAGCCTCGGCATTCGAGGTTCTAAACTAGGCTAAATTACAAGAATTAAAAGTAGAGGACCGTTCTGTTATTTCATGCGCCACAACTTCATAAGTTACAGTGTCGCCTTCCTTTATAGCTTCAATGACGACCTTGAAATCGGATGCCACGAAAATCCAGTGTATATACATGTCCTCGACCAAAGGCAAGGCCTCCCTGATAGCCAAACATATGAGCCCCCTGTAAGGTACCTGTTTGGTCATGACATATTGCACTTACAACCCCCGCTCTTGCAAGTGAAGCATCAACATTAATTTTAGCACGATTGTCCGGAGGGGGTAGCCAATTAAATCAACTTTCATGCTGATGACCAACCCCATCGCCCACATGGCTCAAGGCCATGAAACTTTCGGTTGGCACCCACGTGCAAAATTTTCTTTTATTTAGATTTTTTGCTAAATATATATATATATATATATAAATTATAGTTAATTCAATAATGGAAGAACTAAAATATTTGTCTATTATAAAAAATATAAAAAATTAAATTTCTTGTACTTGTAAAATATGTTTTTGTATTTTAAAATATGTGTTCACTTATTTTGAAAAATTGTCCCTGTAGTTAAAAAGCTTTTGTATTTTTACAAAATTTTCATATAGTTTTCTTAAAATAGTTTTCCCCTAACTAATCATGTATTTTAAAAAATGTAAGTTCTCACGCCTTTTATTTTACTAAATGTCCGTATTATCAAGAGTGTTTGTCTATTTTTTTAAAAGTATTTGTCTAATTTTGAAATGGTTCATGTCCTTAAGCAAAGCATTCTTGTATTTAAAAAAGTAATTTTATTTCTTTATAAAAGAAATGAAAAGGGGAGAAACAAAAAAGTATAAAATAAATAAAAGCAAAAAAATAAAAATAAAATAAAAAGGGAAGTTCACCAAGGGGATTTTGTTCTATTCTGGTCAGGTTGGTGGAAGTTGTGGGAGCATGATATTCCACTACAAGAGAGGTTTAAAAGACATTATTTTCATATGGTGTGGATGGGTCTTTGTCTGTTGAGGAGGTGTTTGACTGTGAGGACAAAACCATTTTGTTTCATTTGCCCCTATCTGAGCGGGCTTTTGCTAAATTCTATTACCTATAAAATCTACTACTGGATCATAGTTTGCATCAATTAGGCTGATTAATGTCATTGGAAGCAAGGTTATGGTGTTTATAGAGCTAAGAGCTATTATATGTTGATACACCAATTTGTTTTTTCCAAGCCCTTAATTGGATCTAGAAGAGTGCTTACTTTCTCAACATTAAAGTTTTTGCATGGTTGTTAATCATGGATAAGCAAAACCCTAAAGATATGTTGTAGAGAATAACATGATGGTTTATGATGGTACTCACTGTATGACTTGCCCAACTAGAGCCATGGAGGACAGAAAGCACCTATTTTTCCAATGTAACTTTAGTGTAAGTATACATAATAATCTACAAATCAATTGGCCCACGGGGCAGGAAATGAGGGACATTATAGTCTAGGCCAAACAAGATTTTGGCAAGCCTTTCTTTTGCAGAGGTAGCTTTTATTGCTTGGTGGAATATTTGGCTCATAAGAAATGCAAACATTTTCATGCAGGGAAGGCCAGACTTTGCAAGATGGAGGAATTACTCCATTCATGATAGTATTTCTTTGTTGGTTCAAGATGCACTTCTTAGACAGGCCTCTTTTTTTGCTACCTTAGAGGGGCATTTGTAAGTTTTTCTGTTTTTCTTCTCTTTTGGCCAAGGTATCCTGTAACTCTTGTATATAGGTTCTATTCATTTTAATAAAATGGAAGATTTGTGGGGGTTTTTCCTACAATGTACAGTAAAAATTAGAAAAAATAATTAGTATAAAGCTAAAAAGACAAAAAGAAAGGAAAGCCTATACAAAGGCCACACAAATGAAAATGGGCCTGCCCATGTAGGGCGCTTGTGAGCGATTTGCAATATCATGCGACATTTGGATATCTCCATACATCTAACATTCTTAAGAAGTTGATCCCCATTAATTCTAATTTTCTTAACATGCACAATGTCCACATCAGCATCCATGCCACATCAACAATTCAGTTCCCACTACCACTGGCAATCCTTCACATCAAGATTTATCAACATGCAGTGTTCCACGAAAACAGATTTGACACCTCAGCTTTCTAGAAAAAGAATAAAAGGAATCTCAAAGAAATCGTGTGATTTATGAAGCTACCGATTGTTTCCCCTTCTACGTGACCTCCAGGCTTCAATAACCGACGAGTCCATCTAATAGATGCCACAAGGAGAGCTCTTCGCATCGCAAATCCGCATAGGCCGCAACCTCCAGGGCTCCACTGTGCGCGGAGTTCGCCAAGGCAGCCCCAGCTAGATCTGGTGCGGGATCACCGCTGCTGCCATCTGCCGAGCTTCTTTCTCACCGGCTAGAGTTAGGCACGCAGCCTGCCGCCCCCCACAATTCCATGTGAGCCGGCCAAGTCCATCGGCGAGAGGAATAACACCGGCGTCCGGACCAAGATGCCTCCCTTGCAGCCTACACGCACCCAGCACCGGCCGCCCCGGCCACCTCCAAGTGTGATGACTCCGATTCAAGGACGACTTCCCAACACGACGCCGCCGCCGGATCTCAAATGACCTCAGGCGCCCCCGTTACAGGCTACACTATCCCTTTTTGGAGTTGCATCGTTCTCATCGTCTCCCACCACTACTTGGTATCCCCTCCTTTGCTCTAAGCTAGATCGTTTCATGTTGGCGAGGTCACATACAGTTAATCACGCTTTGTCTTGCATTGTTGATCCCAAAAGGACATATGATGTATCATGGTACAACTAAAGATGCATACCAATATGATTATTTCCCATATGTTTGAGAGCATTATATATTTTTTAAACTTGCAGAGCCTTCTCTTTGTCATAAAGTGGGTAAGGACTTTGGTCTTATTGTGAATTTCATTTGAAATAGCAAAGATAGAAAGGAGTGGATCACGAATTTAGGTTTAAATAGCAAAGATAGAAAGGGTTACATATAAATTAAAAAGATATTACTAATGTGTTGATATTGTAGTAACAAACTTTCTCGATCTATATTACCGTCTAAACAGATCAAGACCTAGATTACATATTAAAAGTACGCTCCTGTTTTGTCATTTATCACTACGTCAAGTATATCATTGACTCGAAATGGTGCTTTGTGCTGGAAAACTACTTCATGTCTGCACTATAGATGAAGGTGTAACCGAGGCTGTGGCTAGCTTTATATCTGTCTGATACAATCATCACCCAGTTATAAAAGCTTCCTGATTTGATTAGTAAACTTCATTGTTCATTCTGGACTTTATTTGCAAGGTAACGATATCTTCCACCTACTAACACAAGAATAGGTCATCCTTACCGATTTGACTTTATTTGGCTACATCGAAAAGTTACATAAATATGTTGACTCCTCCATGGATGTTATTCAATGTATCGGCACCCACCTGCTATCATGACAGATATATGAAACCGATAGGGTATCTCTTTGGCGACACATATGATTTGTTTTAAGGCAATATTGTTGTACCTTTCATAGGATTGTTGATCTGCCTTGCAATGCTGGAACTTCCTTTGGCTTTCATGAAGAAGAGGCATCTTAATAATGGGAGAGATGGAGATTGTTAAAGGAGATATCAATAAACTATTTTTCATGGAAAGTGCCATTCCGGGCCTGCTGCATTTGGAAACTACCGTTGTTGATGGAATCCGGATGACTGGAAAGTCATTTAATTTGCTGGATAGTTAATTTTTATGGTAGTGTATTCTTTCCTCTGAACTCAAAAATTATTTCCATGTGACCAAAAGAACACGTTAATCATCAAAATTGTCATTTTATAGCCGTAAAATCATTAGTGTTAATTTTTAATCATATATTCCCGCAGCAATGCGCGGGGAATTGTCTAGTATATATGATATTTAAAGCGGCTAAGCAGGGGCTCCTCCTGTGCGTGCGCAATTGTGGAAGACAGCTCTTCGCTGACTGACACGGAGCAGTAAACAATAGTGTTGTGAACAGTACATTCAAATGAACAGTTCCTAATAACAATGCGTGAGTGTGAACAGTACCTGCATCCCGCTCCCCCGCTTCCTAGGGTTTCCCCGCCGCTGCCGGCTCCCCCGCGCGGAGCCGCGGCGGTGGCGGCCGGAGCCCGCCGGAGCTGCCAGCCCCCTCCTCCCCCCGTTCCCCTTCTCCTCCCCCAACCCCTCCTCTGCGCCCTTGTACCCCCGCGCTGCCTCCCCGAGCGAGGCCGCCGGGGGCCCTTCCTCCGCGCGCCTCCAGCCCCTCCCCGCGTCCATCCCTCCTCCCGCCGCCGTCAGCCTGCGCCGCCCGTCCTCGGTCGCGTGATGCTGGCGGCGGTGGGCTTGCCCTTCCCCGCTCGCGGTCCTTCCCTGCTCGGGCGGTGATGGCCGGCGGCGGTGCGCCTTGGTCGGTGGCGGTCCGGCGTCCTGGTGTGGAGGCCGGCGGTGCTCGCCGTGGTGGTGCCGTCTCTTGGCAGCGGGGTGGTTCGGTGGTGCTGGCCGGCCGGGGGCGCGTCCCCGGCCCAGATCTGGGCCCGTAGGGTCCCTTCTGGGTCCTTGCGGGTCGGCTCCGGCGCGACCGCGACGCTCTCTGTATGAGAAGGCAGGGGAGCGGCTTGGACTGGGACAGCGACGCCGACGGTGTACCAGCTGCTGAGCGGAGGCGGGAGCTGTCCGGGCCTTTGAGGGCCCGACCGGGCCTGTGGGGCCACGGGCCCGGTAGGCTCCTGCCATGGCGTCCGGTCGGCTACCGGCGTGGACGGTGGAGGTGGGGCCCTCCCGTATGCCAACGGTGCTGTTGCCCTAGTGCCGGCTCCTCTTCTCCGTTGTGCAGACCATCTTCGCGGTGCCGTGGTGAGACAGCATGGGAAGCTTCGTGTCCGTGTTGGCGCAGGGTGGTGGTCGGTCTGGTGGCGAGCTCCGGAGTGCCTGAGGTAGAGGCTGGGATCGGAAGAAATCTCTGTTGGCATGGCTGACACCGACGAGGTGGCGCCTGAGGATGCCGCCGGACCTTCCTAGAGGGCGTCGGGGCTACCCTTCCTCTCTCCTCGCCGTGTACCGGGGGAAACCCTTGGCAGGAGCGTCGTCATCGTCACGTCCCTTCTTGGAGGTGTTGTTGGGTACCGGCACTTTGGAATCTCGGACTTGGTGGGCGATCTCCGGTGGACGCAGTGGTCACGAGGCTTCGTCGTTTTTGTCGATCCGTCGTATCGGCATTTGTTTCTTTTCTTTTTCTCTTTCCTTTCTTTTGGGCGTGTTTGTGCTGCTTCCGCCCCAGCCTCTATTGTCGGATGTATCGGTTGGTTGCTTTGTAATACAAAGCGGGGGAAACCTTTTTTCTTAAATAGTACCTGCATGTAAAAAGTACTCCGTGCAAACAATATTTTGAAAAATAATGTAAACACACTTACAAAAAATGGTACAGACGGTAGTTACCTATGCAAATAATATTTTTCATATGAATGGTATATTCGGAAATAAAAATACAAACAATTTCTTAAAAAAACTGGTTTTCTACACATCAAAGACAAGAGATGCTTCTACTAGGTTTGCGCAATTTTCACGCTAAGATGACATCCGAGAAGCTCGGTGCCAAAAAACTAAAAAAAGTTAGAGCTCAAATTAGCTTCCTCTTTTTTTCCCTTTCCCATTTCCCTCTGAGTGGTTTACGGTAGAACAACGCATGGAGACACTTCTACTAGGTTTGTGCAAATTTTCACGCTGAGATGACATCCTAGAAGCTTGGTACACACAAAGAAACAGAGCTCAAATTAGCTTCCACTTTTTTCCTTTTCCCATTTTCCCCTGAGTGTTTTACGGTCAAACAACTCGTATTTATTCAGGCAACCACCAGTTTGAATAATTCTTCACAAACTAATATCTTTCTTATGGATCACACCCGTTTCTTCTCTTTTTGATTTTTTTAGGCTTCGAGAATTAAACACGTGTTCAGGTACAGTGCACACAATAATATGATACTGTATAAAAAGTTGCTTCCGACATCCAAGCGGGTTACCGCTCCACCATCATGTGCGACAGATCTCGGCTGGCATCATATTCCCACATCTGTTCTCCTGGCCTTGTCGTCGGTCCGTGTCTTGCCTGAGCTCAACTGTCGTTCCCAAATCTCCCTTCTCGGTACCGGCCTCCGGAAATTTTTTGTGTTTTGACCTTTTTCTGGTCTAAATTCGGGATTTAACCCCTGTTTGATTTTTTTTTTGAAATCTGACCCTTTTTCCTACTGCCAGAGGGCTCGGCGGTAGGCTTACATAGCCTACCATCACGGGGCCCGGGGGTAGGAAACTAGTCCATGTCAGCATCACAAACGGCCGTCGCCCCCCTCCTTTTCGCACCCTACCGCCAGGGTTCCTGGCGGTAGGTTGTCTAATCCTACCGCTGTACCCTCTGGCAATAGGACGAGGGCCTTTTTATATGCCACGGGCCGCTCGTCCCGCCCCCTATCCCCCCACTCAGCCGCCCATTATTCTTCCTCTCGCCCCTCTCTCTCATCTCCTCCACTCCCACCTCGGATCTTATTCATTCCTTCATCGATTTTGCGGATCGAGATGGCCCCGACACGAGAACCGTAAGCTCCTCCGATCCCTCCTATTAGTTTGAGTCAAATCACTCCCCTTTTGTACTTGATTTAGGTTTTTTAGCTTATGAATGATTTAGTTTGAGTCAAATTAGTTTGATATGTAAAACTGTTGGTGGATTTTATTTAGATGTGATGATGCATGTTGATGTGTACGAGGCCTTCCCCGAGCTACTTCAGTCGGTGGGATCTGTCTCAGATGAGGTCCTAGAGGCGACGAGGGCAGTG
Organism: Triticum dicoccoides; assembly: GCF_002162155.2. Classification (NCBI taxonomy): domain Eukaryota; kingdom Viridiplantae; phylum Streptophyta; class Magnoliopsida; order Poales; family Poaceae; genus Triticum; species Triticum dicoccoides. The sequence continues at coordinate 575,654,850 of NC_041383.1, read as the reverse complement.
CAGTGGCACAAGAGGGCAGAGCGGATCCTCGACGATGTAAAGTGTTGGTCGCTGAGCGTGAAGGAGTGGAAGAGGGTGAAGGCGGAGATGGAGGCAGATCCAACTATCTCCCGTACCCACCGGGAAAGGTGCATTGAAGCTGCCAAGTAGCACTCCAACTGGGAGCTGCACAATTTGGGCCGGAGAATCTACTTCGAGAGCAATGAGGAGGAGAGAGTTAGGATGCCGTCCCCAAGTGCATCGGCTTTCGACATCATCAACTGGGGAAGGACGGAGGCAAAAACTTGAGCAGGCAAGGCAATGTGGGAGTGCTTGAACGATCGGATGCGACCAGCGTTCCTCCTCCGCCTGAACCAGTGGATCCACTGTCGTTTCTATCTCCATGGCCAGGGCTAAAATACTAAAGATGTCTGCGTGCTCTAATGAATAATGAAACTATGTGCCTTTTCTAAGGCCTTGTGCCTTTCGATTATGTTCTCAATGAATACGAAACTATGTGCTATCAAATTCAGTGTTTTCGTAAGTTTATCTGTCAATATGAGTATACTTTCATGTGAAGAAAGAGCACAATTCATCCAGATGCTAGACATACTTCAAAATACAACCTGTGCATATTTTAGGCTCTTACTATACTGTATCCTTGTTGTGATAAAACTTTAGGAAAAAACAAGCACTAAAACTTGCAAAAATGCAAAACCCCCAGGACCCTACTGCCAAGCGCCCTGGCGGTAGGTTCTCACACCCTACCGCTAGGAATTTGCCATTTGCGGTCACAGCAAGGTGTCTGGTAAAACTCCAGGACCCTACCGCCAAGCCTCCTGGCGGTAGGTTCTCACAACCTACCGCCAGTGGTTTGCCGTTTTCGGTCACAGAAAGATTCCCAGGCAAAAAACCCTACCACCACATGAATTGGCAGTAGGGTTGGTCAACCTACCGCCATGGTTGATGGCAGTAAGGTGGCCACCCAACATGCCACTTCCCTTATCTTTCTTTTTTTGCAGAAATAACATCACAACATCAAGTTCATTACATCAAGTTCCATCTACCAAATTTAACTGACTTAGAGCATTGGTTCAAATGTCGATTATTAAAATGACAAGTGTTCTACACCGGGAAATATCCTCCTGAACATTTTCAAATGACATCTACCCGAAAAGGAGCCCCTAATAACACGAAAAGTATGCCTTAATCATATTAATACATTTGATTTGTTCCGCACGCTTTCGATTAGGCTTTGGTTCAAACTCGGCAGAACCCGCCCAATGGATCATCGAACCCTTTGTCTCACGGGACCTGGCCCATCAAGCACGCCGGTTTGGATTCTCCGACACTCCTTGTTTGATTGCCCATCCAATGATCTTCCCGGGCTTTGCCATGTCCACCTCCTCAAATTCATCAATGCTTACGGAGAATCCTATCTCCATTGCCAAAGTCCATCTACACTCATCTTCCTTCTCCTGCAACTCTTTAACTATCTTCCATTTTTATCTCTCGAGCTCTTCAGGGAACTCACAAAACACATACTTGTTGAAATCACTCATAGCCTCGTTTGTCTCTTCACAACTCTTAATCCAATTTTGAAGCTCCCTCAGCATCCTACGGCATCGTTCTCCTTCACACTTCTCATATAATATTTGCAACGTCGGGGGTCCTGTTTTCCATGCTACATGAAATGGAACAAACAAAAACTTAGATCAAATGATACAAGACAAACAAAAAGCATAACTTATTTAGAATGACCTAATACACAAAGTTCTCACTCATGCACTTCATCCCTTGTTCCACACAATGCAATTTGCCTTGCTAGAGCACATCTATGAATTTTCTCTTCCTTCTTGAGATTGCTTATGTTTTTCTCTTTAGCTTGGTATAACTTAACTTTTTCATCATCGCACTTGGACACATAATACTTTGAAAATTCTCTATAAGCCGCATTCAACGCATCGACGACTTTGACCCACGGGTCCATCTTTTCCTCAATGACTACACATTCACGCTTCACCGCCGCCTCCGCAGAAGTCTCAACAAATATGATTGATCCCATCCTACTAGTCGAGGGATTACTATGACGGTCATCCAAAGCAAAACTATAACCCCAGAACTAGATCGAGCTACAATTCGAGAGGTAACTAGTATAACGTTTGTCATAAGCATTTACTTAAACATAACCATAACCGCAACCCTAGCCATGACCCTAACAAAACCCTAAATGATAGTTCTTAGTAGCCGAACAATGCTAGGCACACAATACATTGTCAAAGCACAAACATTACCCTAAATGCATCATATACATTGATTTCACCACAACAAAACGATGAACTAGGGTTTGCAACAAAATGATCAAAATACATGATTCCAACCAACCAAATGAAGGGGGGTGAAGGAAGGTACCTTGGGTGATGAAAGTGCTTTAGATCCACCGGACAAATCACAAGCAGAAGAGGGGAGAAGATACCTTGAGCTCGAATGAGTGAAAATGGGGAATGGGGATGAATGAGTGGGTGGGGGAGCACAACCCCCACCACTCACAACCTTATCCAGGACCCTACCGCCCGAGTTCTTGGCGGTAGGATGTCAAAGCCTACCTCCAGGGTCGGCGGCGGTAGGTCCCTTTGCCATGTTTCAGTGGCCGTTAACAGCTAGACGCTGTCAAGGCACCTACCGCCAGGGAGGGTGGCGGTAGCCTGTGTAAAGCTACCGCCAGGGCCTGCGGCGGTAACAAAAAGGTCAAATCATGAAAAAATCAGACCGGGGTCACATCCTGATAAACTATGTGAAAAGGGTCAAAACACGAAATTTTGCCTCGACCCCCATCTCCTCTTTGCGTGTCGAAGGAGAACTCGAGTCGCGATGGTGTGATGTCTTTGTTTTCATGGGCCCATATGTCGGTGTTATCAGCCTTTAGCTCATGCAACCCACCGAATCATCAAGCCCGCCCAATCCACTGGCGCGTTGAGCCCGCGGCTACCGCATCGACCTCGTACTTGCTGCGGTCGTTAGCGCCTCACCGTCTCTAATCTCTAGCTCGCATCATCGCCATGGGGAATTTCCGCCTCGGGTAGGTCAACGCTAGAGCCAATGCGAGGATTTGCTCTGCCGCCATCTGAACTGCATGACATTTGTCTCCTACTATTATTTTGGTCATGCACCTTGTTGCCCTATGTGTTGGCGTTGCATGCATGCTTCCCACTTGCGTGGGCTACTGTTGGGTCGTCAAGTGGGCGTTGTTGTTGTGTCGTCAAAGTATTTCCTTTTCCATAGTTATTTTGTTATCCCATCTTGCTTCTAAATGTTGGGTTCCATGGTAGGGTGCGTCGACTGCAAATTTAAATTTTCCTATGCGCAGAACAACCAAGAACATGCTATGGGAGATGGGTCGTAGATCGCTACCACCAGACATGCAGTGCCATGAAGCGGAAGAAGAGTTGGGGCAGCGCATCCGCATGAATCGTCTCCTCCTCGTCTGATCTCCCTCGAAAAGCCGGTCGTCGGATCCCACGTACAGGTTTGCTGGAGCGGCGCAAGTGCACCACCTCTCATGGTATCCGCTCGTGCAGGAGGAACACCGTGTGGCAGACTGCTAGGTCCGATCACACAGTCGACAGCGAGTGGAGGTGACTATTTGCAACACATGCAAACCCTAGTGACAACACCGAAGTGATCAACCGCATGAGTGTGCCGTACCTCTACTATATATAGGCGTCCGTCGTGGGCTCAACATTTGGGCCCCGCATGGACCCTAAAGTCCAAAATCTGTTCGGCTGGGATCCGAGTCCGAGTAGGATCATATATGACTTGTGGAGTCGGATCAGGCCTCACAGGTTCCTTCCCTTAAGCGCGTGACCCCTTAGGTTCAAGTCGGCTTGGTCGCAGGTCGGATCACCTCCGACCTGCTTGGCTGGTAGCGGCCTCCAGCAAGGCATGCCAACCACCAAGTAGACAATGAAGCTGGTTAGGTGAACATGTACATCACAATTATGTTCCCTTTGCCATATGATATATGTTGTCGGGCTCAAGGCGAGTTTGTCATCCTTGTGCTAGCCCGACCTCTTTCTCGTTCCAGTGATGCCGACCACAAACCGTATTATCTCATAATCTTTGTCGCATGTCCATGCTTATCCTGGTCGGATCACACGAGGGCCCCTGAGTATATCTCTCCTGGTCGGAGGGGCAAATCCCATCTTGCTCGACCATGTCTCGCAACATGGGTCTAGACAAGCCTGAAACCTACCTTTGTAACTACCCAGTCATGGAGTAGCATTTGGTCGGCCCAAAGCAGGTTTGTCACCATCCCGAGTACATGTGCTAGCCCAGGTCTTAGGGTATAGAACGTATGTTGTACTAGAGACTCACAGATGACATATCGCTGCGCCTCGTAGTTGGGTCTGTCCGACTTGGACCTTATCTCGACTCGGATCCGACTACGTCAAATCTGACCAGATCCTTCCGAGTCCATATTATCCGGTTCGCATCCAATGCTCCATGGCTAGTGAGACCAAGCCATCGACTGTGTCATATGCTAGCCTAGTCTGCTGCGCGTCCACACAACCCTTTCGACTAGGGACCTTTTAAGACAGTAAACATACAATGTATAGTCCCACAAACAAGTCGTATACTTGCTGATACACATCATTGATAGCATCCAAGGACTATCTTTATTCATAAACATAAGGAAATATCATCATACTGTTGGGTAACGCAGTAATTTGAAAAAAATTCCTATGCACACGCAAGATCATGGTGATGCATAGCAACGACAGGGGAGAGTGTTGTCCACGTACCCTCGTAGACCAAAAGCGGAAGCATTAGCACAACGCGGTTGATGTAGTCGTACGTCTTCACGGCCTGACCTATCAAGCACCGAAAGCACGGAACCTCCGAGTTCTTGCACACGTTCAGCTCGATGATGTCCCTCGAACTCCGATCCAGCCGAGTGTCGAGGGAGAGTTCCATCAGCACGACGGCGTGGTGACGATGATGATCTTCTACCGACGCAGGGCTTCGCCTAAGCACCGCTGTGATATTATCGAGGTGGACTATGGTGGAGGGGGGCACCGCACATGGCTAAGAGATCCAAGGGATCAATTGTTGTGTCTATGGGGTGCTCCCCTCCTCCGTATATAAAGGAGGAGAGGAGGGGTCGGCCAGGAGGAGGAGGCGCGCCCAAGGGGGGGAGTCCTACTCCCACCGGGCGTAGGACTCCTCCTTTTCCTACTTGGAGAGGGAGAGGGAAGGAAGAGGAAGGAGGGAGGAAGGAAAGGGGGGGGGGGCGCCCCCTTCCCAATTCAGATTGGGATTGGGAGGGGGGGCTGATATGTCTCCAACGTTTCTACTTTTTCAAACACTTTTGCCCTTGTTTTGGACTCTAACTTGCATGATTTGAATGAAACTAACCCGGACTGACGCTGTTTTCAGCAGAATTACCATGATGTTGTTTCATGTGTAGAAAACAAAAGTTCTCGGAATGACCTGAAAATCCTCGGAGATAAGTTTCAGAAAATATAAAAAATACTGGCGAAAGAATCAAGACCAGGGGGCCCACACCCTGTCCATGAGGGTGGGGGCGCGCCCACCCCCTCTGGGCGCGCCCCTATCTCGTGGGCCCCGTGCAGCTCCGCCGACCTCAACTCCAACTCCATATATTCCGTCTCGCGGAGAAAAAATCATAGAGGAAGTTTCATCGCGTTTTATGATACGGAGCCGCCGCCAAGCCCTAATCTCTCTTGGGAGGGCTGATCTGGAGTCCGTTTGGGGCTCCGGAGAGGGGGATTCGTCGCCATCGTCATCATCAACCATCCTCCATTACCAATTTCATGATGCTCACCACCGTGGGTGAGTAATTCCATCGTAGGCTTGCTGGACGGTGATGGGTTGGATGAGATTTACCATGTAATCAAGTTAGTTTTGTTAGGGTTTGATCCCTAGTATCCACTATGTTGTGAGATTGATGTTGCTATGACTTTGCTATGCTTAATGCTTGTCACTAGGGGCCAAGTGCCATGATTTCAGATCTGAACCTATTATGTTTTCATGAATATATGTGTGTTCTTGATCCTATCTTGCAAGTCTATAGTCACCTATTATGTGTTATGATCCGACAACCCCGAAGTGACAATAATCGGGATACTTCTCGGTGATGACCGTAGTTTGAGGAGTTCATGTATTCACTATGTGTTAATGCTTTGGTCCAGTTCTCTATTAAAAGGAGGCCTTAATATCCCTTAGTTTCCGCTAGGACCCCGCTGCCACGGGAGGGTAGGACAAAAGATGTCATGCAAGTTCTTTTCCATAAGCACGTATGACTATATTCAGAATACATGCCTACATTACATTGATGAATTGGAGCTAGTTCTGTGTCACCCTATGTTATAGCTATTACATGAGGAATCACATCCAACATAATTATCCATCACTGATCCATTGCCTACGAGCTTTTCATATACTGTCCTTCGCTTATTTACTTTTCCGTTGCTATTGTTACAATCACTACAAAACCCCAAAAATATTACTTTTGCTATCTTTATCTTTACCACTATTACCATTACTATCATACTACTTTGCTACTAAATACTTTGCTGCAGATACTAAGTTATCCAGGTGTGGTTGAGTTGATAACTCAACTGCTAATACTCAAGAATATTCTTTGGCTCCCCTTGTGTCGAATCAATAAATTTGGGTTGAATACTCTACCCTCGAAAGCTGTTGCGATCCCCTACACGTGTGGGTTATCAAGACTAATTTCTGGTGCCGTTGCCAGGGATCATAGCTCTATTCTCTGAGTCACTTGGGATTTAAATCTGTTGATCACTATGAAGAACTTGAAAGACGCAAAACCTAAAATCTATCCCTCAACTACGAGGGGAGGTAAGGAACTGCTATCTAGCTCTGCACTAGATTCTCCTTCTGTTATGAATTAGCTTGCGACATCTAAACCTGCTACTGCTATGAATTCTGATATGTCGCATGTTATTGATGATGCCACTTCTGCTATGCATGATACTTATGATGAAACTACTTCTGTGCGTGATACTACTTTGCCATTAGGTGAATTTCTTGATGAACAACTTGCTAGGGCTAGAGAGAATGAAATTATTGATGATAGTGATGATGAAAGTTCTCCGAACGACTATGAATTGCCTGTTGTTACTGAGGGTTCTGTTATGGATGAAGAAACTACTAGAGATTTTCTTGCTTGCAATGATAGATCAGATCTTAAGAAATTGTTAGCTAAGCTAAAACAAAAGACTTTAAATGCCAAAATGAAACATGACCCTGCTTTTGCCACTTCACCTATCTTTGTTACTGATAAGGAATATGAATTCTTTATTGATCCTGAGATTATTACTTCAGTTGAATCTGATCCTTTCCATGGCACTGAATCTGAAACTATTGTGGCACATCTCACCAAGTTAAATGATATAGCCACTCTGTTTACTAATGATGAGACGTCTCGCTATTATTACATACTTAAGATATTTCCGTTCTCATTAAAGGGTAATGCTAAGACTTGGTTTAATTCTCTTGATCCTGGTTGTGTGCGTAGCCCCCAGGATATGATTTATTACTTCTCTGCTAAATATTTTCCTGCTCATAAGAAACAAGCTACCTTGCGGGAAATATATAATTTTGTGCAAATCAAAGAAGAGAGTCTCCCACAAGCTTGGGGGAGGCTTCTCCGATTACTTAATGCTTTGCCTGATCATCCACTTAAGAAAAATGAAATACTTGATATCTTCTATAATGGACTAACTGATGCTTCGAAGGACCACTTGGATAGTTGTGCTAGTTGTGTTTTCAGGGAAAGAACAGTCGACGAAGCTGAATTATTATTGAACAATATGTTGACTAATGAGAATAATTGGACTCTTCCTGAGCCAATTCCTGAGCCAATTCCTGAGGCAATTCCTGAACTAATTGAGCCAACTCCTGAGCCTATTCCTAAACCTACTCCGAAGAAGAGAGGTGTTCTATTTCTCGGTCCTGAAGATATGCAAGAGGCAAAGAAATCATTGAAAGAGAAAGGTATTAAAGCTGAAGACGTTAAGAATTTACCTCCTATTGAAGAAATACATGGTCTTAATAACCCGACACAGGTAGTGAAGGTAAATTCTCTCTATAGATATGATAAAGATGAAATCCCATCTACTAAATTTCATAGTCCATGCTTAGATGAATTTGATGATTTCATGAATAACAAGCAAATTTCAATGATTATGTTGGTAGACATGTGAAGAATAATGCTTATATGATAGGACACTTGAATGATTATATAGCTAGAGTTAAAGGTGAACTTAAACTCACTAGCAAACATGCTTCTATGGTTGCTACTCAAGCTGAACAAGTACTTAAAGCTCAGAATGAATTGCTAGTTGAATTAAATAATAAACATGACTTTGCTGTTAGAGTGGCTGGTAGAACTGGTAAAATGACTCAGGAACCTTTGTATCCTGAAGGCCACCATAAGAGAATTGAACAAGATCTTAGAATAATAATCTAGATGCTCCTAGTTCTTCTAAGAAGAAGAAAAAGAAGAAGGATAGGATAGGACTTTGCATGCTTCTAGTGAACCTAATGTAGAAACACCTGAGAATCCTAATAATACTTCTATCTCTGATGCTGAAACACAATCCGGAGATGAACATGAACCTGATGATAATGCTAATAATGATGTTCATGTAGATGCTCAACCTAGTAATAACAATGATATAGAAACTGAACCTGTTGTTGGTCTTGATAACCCACAATCAAGAAACCAACATTATGATAAGAGAGATTTTGTTGCTAGGAAGCATGGTAGAGAAAGAGAACCATGGGTTCAGAAACCCATGCCCTTTCCTCCTAAACCATCCAAGACAAAGGATGATGAGGACTTTGAGCGTTTTGCTGAAATGATTAGACCTATTTTCTTACGCATGCGCTTAACTGATATGCTTAAAAAAATCCTTATTCTAAATATATGAAAGATATCATCTCTAATAAGAGGAAAATACCTGAAGCTGAGATTTCCACCATGCTTGCCAACTATACCTTTAAGGGTGGAATACCTAAGAAACTCAGTGATCCCGGAGTACCCACTATACCATGCTCCATAAAAAGAAATTATGTTAAAACTGCTCTATGTGACTTAGGAGCCGGTGTTAGTGTTATGGCTCTTTCCTTGTATCGTAGACTTGAATTAAGTAAGTTGACACCCACTGAGATATCCTTGCAAATGGCTGATAAATCAACCGCTATACCTGTCGGCATTTGTGAGGACGTGCCTGTTGTTGTTGCGAATGTTACTATCTTAACAAACTTTGTCATTCTTGATATCCCTGAGGACGACAGTATGTTGATTATCCTTGGTAGACCCTTTTTAAATACTGCAGGTGCTGTTATTGATTGCAACAAAGGCAATGTCACCTTTCATGTTAATGGAAAAGAGCATACGGTACATTTTCCGATAAAACAACATCAAGTTCATAGCATAAATTCTATTGAGAAAATTCCATCAATCATTATTGGAGGTTTCGAATTTCCTCTCCCTACTGTCAAGAAAAAGTATGATATTCGTATTATTGGGGATGTTCATATCCCCGTTGAGGTAACCTAGTGTCACTTCGAAATTTCTCCGGTTCCGTGTTATTCGGAATGAGTTTGTTAACAAGACTTGATCAACCTTGTTAGTGGATTCATTTTGATGATCATGAGATGGATGAAACTAGAAGGCACAACCTTCTGTACTTTCTTTTTACTTTTTGTTATTTATAATAAATAAAGCAAAAATAGTATTATCTGTATGTTTTTCTGAATTATCCGTGCAATAAAAAATTTCCTGAAAATAAAAGTGCTCTAAATGCCCTGCAAATTTAATATGATTTTTATGGAATATTTGAGGATTTTAGGCACTGAAATCACTGCAGGAGGGGCAAGCACCAGGCCACGAGAGTGGAGGGCGCGCCCCCCTGTCTCGTGGGCCCCTGGTGGCCCCCCTCCACTTATGCCAGCACCCACATAGTCCATCTTCTTCCCAAAAAAATCCCCATCCAGCTCAAGCACGAAATCTAGCTCATTTTGCTGCTATTTTCGATTTCCTTGCTCAAAGCTCCATTCACAAAACTACTTTGGGAGATTGTTGCTTGGTATGTGACTCCTCCATTAGTCCAAATAGTTTTTGTTCTAGTGCTTTATTCATTGCAAATCCTTGCTGCCTTGGTGACCCTGTTCTTGAGCTTGCATGTTAAATTTATGAGGTTCCAAGTAATTCTAATGCATGATATAGGCTCTAGGCACTTGTAGTAGTAGTTGCTACCAATCTTGTTTAGTCTTATTCACTTTTATTTTGAAGTTACTAAAATTTCAGAAAATTTCAGAAAATATTAAAGAGATTTTTGAGGGGCTCTTCTAGCCAAGGCTCCCAGGAAAAACAAGCTAAAGAGAAGGAAAAGGCCAAGTATAATCTTCCTCGCATAGCGGAAGTACGGCCGTGTGAATGGCCATGCGATGATTTCTTGAGCGAAGCTAGAATTTATGAAGATTTTTATTCTTTGATAGAGAATGCAGGCCTTACCGATTTCGTCCACGACCGGATCGATCGGTATCTCTTACTTACCAATACCTTCATGCAAAACTTTTATTATTATCCTAAGAAGTCACCGCCTTCAGTATCATTTCATTTATATGATGAATTCAGGGAAATGTCTTTACTAGATTTTTGTGTGGTATGTAGGATACCCTTTGAGGGAGAATTAGAGGAACCACATCCTAGGGATGTGGATGGCTTTGTTAACACTATCACTGTAGGGGACCCGAAGAAGGGTTCCGATGCGAGAATCTCTAGCATACACTTTCCTGTTTTACGCTACTTTTCCATATTTGCTAGTAGATGCTTGATTGGTCGTGGAAATAGTGGAAACTTCAGTGTCCCAGATATTATTATTCCATTCCATGCCTTGTTTTGTGATAATAGTTTTAGTATGGGTGCCATTATTGCTAAATGTTTAAACCTGAATCGTACAAAAGGCCCCATCCTTGGAGGTATCTATGTTGCACGTCTTGCTAGACATTTTGAGATACCTATTAGGCACTATGAGAAAGAGGAGACAATATTGCCTCCTTATATTTTAGATTACAGGAGCATGGTAGCACATGGGTTTATTGTTCATAATGATGATAAGATGCTCGTGTATAACTCGAGATTTAATAAGAAACGCAATGAGACTATTATTTTGCCTGCACCTCTGTTGTTTGATTTGACTGCAGATAATTATCTTGTCACGCCGGAAGCAGTGTATGCTCATTGAGGCCAAGCATCCACTCCAGAGCCTGAGCCCGAGCCGGAACCACCACTGGACCCATATCGTCCATCATCTTATCAGTGGGATCCGGAGGAGATCTCCAACCAATGGTATCCTGATTACACCTCTCAGTACACCGGGGAGAGTAGCCGCAGTCCATGACATTAAACCAACTTAGGCCAAAAGCCTAAGCTTGGGGGAGTACGTATTTCTCACCGACTTTACATTCATGTTCACACACTATCCTAGTCGTCGGTGCTCATACTCTTTCATTGTATTATCCATGTTAGTTTAATTTTCTTTTTCTAGTTTTCTTCTTGTGTGTTTGATAAACCTTAAGAAAAACCAAAAAAATAGTTAGTTTAATTTCCATGCTTGTAGTAGAAATTAAAATGAAAACCCAAAAAGATTTCTTATTCTTCTTTTACTTGTTGGGAGCTTCCCTGTGTAAATAGTTTTATTTTTCTTTCCTTTGAGGGGTTGAGAGTAGAAGACCATATTGAAAATGTTTAGTGGCTCTCATGTGCATAATTGTTTATTTAACTTAGAGCCCATATTACTTTGTCTTCTCTCTTGAGTTGAATGCTTGCAGATTCCAGCTTAGTCCAATGCACCTGCACTATTATTATTTCACACATCGTTCGGTCGTGCAAGTGAAAGGCAATAATGACGATATATGATGGACTGATTGTGATGAGAGAAGCTGGTATGAACCCGACCTCTCTTGTTTTTGTAAATATGATGAGTTCATCATTGCCGATTCAGCTTATTGTGAGGTAAACATATTTGCAATAACATTTAGAGATTATAGTTGCTTGTTCCATGCTTGATTAGCTATGAGTTATACTGGTTTACCTTGTGTGCCAACATGCTATTAGAATGATTATGATGTGGTATGATGGGACGGTATCCTCCTTTGAATGAATTGAGTGACTCAACTTGGCACATGTTCACACATGTAGTTGAAACAAATCAACATAGCCTTCATGATATTTATGTTCATGGTGGATTATATCCTACTCATGCTTGTACTCGATGTGAATTAGTTTTAATGCATGTTTATGACTGTTGTCGCTCTCTCAGTTGGTCACCTCCCAGTCATTTGCTAGCCTTCACCTGTACTAAGCGGGAATACTGCTTGTGCATCCAAACTCCTTAAACCCCAAAGTTATTCCATATGAGTCCATCATACCTTCCTATATGCGGTATCTACCTGCCGTTCCAAGTAAATTTGTATGTGCCAAACTCTAAACCTTCAAATGAAATTCTATTTTGTATGCTCGAGCAGCTCATGTTTCAACTAGGGCTGCCTATATCTTCCATGCTAGGTGGGTTATTCTCAAGAGGAGTGGACTCCGCTCCTCATTCACGAGAAAGGGCCGGTAACCGGGATGCCCAGTCCCATGATCCAAAAAGATCAAAGCAAATCAATATAATTAAACAAAACTCCCCCAGGATTGTTGTTAGTTGGAGGCACTCATTGTTTCGAGCAAGCCATGGATTGATGCTTGTTGGTGGTGGGGGAGTATAAACTGTTGGGGAACGTAGTAATTTCAAAAAAATTCCTACGCACACGCAAGATCATGGTGATGCATAGCAACGAGAGGGGAGAGTAATGTCCACGTACCCTCGTAGACCGTAAGCGGAAGCGTTATGACAACGCGGTTGATGTAGTCGTACGTCTTCACGATCCGACCGATCCAAGTACCGAACGTACGGCACCTCCGAGTTCAGCACACGTTCAGCTCGATGATGATCCCCGGACTCCGATCCAGCAAAGTGTCGGGGATGAGTTCCGTCAGCACGACGGCGTGGTGATGATGATGATGTTCTACCGGCGCAGGGCTTCGCCTAAACTTTACGACGATATGATCGAGGTGGAATATGGTGGAGGGGGGCACCGCACACGGCTAAGGAACGATCATGTAGATCAACTTGTGTGTCCTAGGGTGCCCCTGCCTCCGTATATAAAGGAGGGAGGGGGAGGTGCGGCCGCCCCCCTAGGGGTGCGCCTGGAGGAGTCCTACTCCCATCGGGAGTAGGACTCCCCCCTCTTGCCTTGGTGGAGAAGGAAAGGGGGGAGGGGAAAGAGGAAAGGGGGGCGCCGCCCCCCGCTTCCTTGTCCTATTCGGACTAGGGGGAGGGGGCACGCGGCCTGCCCTGGCCGGCCCTCCTCTTCTCCCTCATGGCCCACTAAGGCCCATTAACCCCCGGGAGGGTTCCGGTAACCCCCCGGCGTTCCGGTAAAATCCCGATTTCACCCGGAACCATTCCGATATCCAAATATAGGCTTCCAATATATCAATCTTTATGTCTCAACCATTTCGAGACTCCTCGTCATGTCCGTGATCACATCCGGGACTCCGAACAACCTTTGGTACATCAAAACTTATAAACTCATAATAAAACTGTCGTCGTAACGTTAAGCGTGCGGACCCTACGGGTTCGAGAACTATGTAGACATGACCTAGAACTATTCTTGGTCAATAACCAATAGTGGAACCTGGATGCTCATATTGGCTCCTACATATTCTGTGAAGATCTTTATCAGTCAAATCGCATAACAACATACATTGTTCCCTTTGTCATCGGTATGTTACTTGCCCGAGATTAGATCGTCGGTATCCAATACCTAGTTCAATCTCGTTACTGGCAAGTCTCTTTACTCGTTACGTAATGCATCATTCCGTAACTAACTCATTAGCTACATTGCTTGCAAGGCTTATAGTGATGTGCATTACCGAGAGGGCCCAGAGATACCTCTCCGACAATCGGAGTGACAAAACCTAATCTCGAAATACGCCAACCCAACATGTACCTTTGGAGACACCTGTAGTACTCCTTTACAATCACCCAGTTATGTTGTGACGTTTGGTAGCACCCAAAGTGTTCCTCCGGTAAACGGGAGTTGCATAATCTCATAGTTACAGGAACATGTATAAGTCATGAAGAAAGCAATAGCAACATACTAAACGATCAAGTGCTAAGCTAACGGAATGGGTCAAGTCAATCACATCATTCTCCTAATGATGTGATCCCGTTAATCAAATGACAACTCTTTTGTCCATGGTTAGGAAACATAGCCATCTTTTATAAACGAGCTAGTCAAGTAGAGGCATACTAGTGACACTATGTTTGTCTATGTATTCACACATGTATTATGTTTCCGGTTAATACAATTCTAGCATGAATAATAAACATTTATCATGATATAAGGAAATAAATAATAACTTTATTATTGCCTCTAGGGCATATTTCCTTCAGTCTCCCACTTGCACTAGAGTCAATAATCTAGTTCACATCGCCATGTGATTTAACACCAATATTCACATCTGTATGTGATTAATACCCATAGTTCACATCGTCATGTGATCAACACCCAAAGGGTTTACTAGAGTCAATAATCTAGTTCACATTGCTATGTGATTAACACCCAAAGAGTACTAAGGTATGATCATGTTTTGCTTGTGAGAGAACTTTAGTCAACGGGTCTGTCATATTCAGAGCCGTATGTATTTTGCAAATATTCTATGTCTACAATGCTTTGCACGGAGCTACTCTAGCTAATTGCTCCCACTTTCAATATGTATCCAGATTGAGACTTAGAGTCATCTGGATCAATGTAAAAGTTTCTATCGATGTAAATTTTATGACGAACTCTTTTATCATCTCCATAATCGAGAAACATCTCCTTAGTCCCCACTAAGGATATTCTTGAGCACTGTCCAGTGATCTACTATTAGATCAAAATTGTATTCCTTTGCCAAACTCAGAGCAAGGTATACAATAGGTCTGATATACAGCATAGCATACTTTATAGAACCTATGACTGAGGCATAGGGAATGACTTGTCATTCTCTTTTTCTATTTTCTGCTTATGGTCGGGTTTTGAGTCTTACTCAACTTCACACCTTGCAACATAGACAAGAACTCCTTCTTTGAATGTTCTATTTTGAACTACTTCAAAATCCTATCAAGGTATGTACTTATTGAAAAATCTTATCAAGCATCTTGATCTATCTTATAGATCTTGATGCTCAATGTGTAAGCAGCTTCACCGGGGTATTTTATTGAAAAACTTTTATTCAAGTATCCTTTTATGCTATCCAGAAATTCTATATCATTTCCAATCAACAATATGTCTTGCACATATAATATCAGAAATGCTACAGAGCTCCCACTTACTTTCTTGTAAATACATGCCTTTCCAAAAGTCTGTATAAGACCATATGCTTTGATCAACTCATCAAAGCATATATTCCAACTCCGAGATGCTTGCATCAGTCCATTGATGGATCACTGGAGCTTGCACACTTTGTTAGCACCTTTAGGATTGACAAAACCTTCTGGTTGCATCATATACAACTCTTCTTTAATAAATCTATTAAGGAATGCAGTTTTGACATCCATTTGCCAGATTTCATAAAATGTGGCAATTGCTAACATGATTCGGACAGACTTAAGCTTCGATACGAGTGAGAAAATCTCATTGTATTCAACACCTTGAACTTTTTGAAAACCTTTCGCAACAAGTCGAGCTTAGTAGATAGTAACACTACTATCAGTGTCCGTCTTCCACTTGAAGATCCATTTATTTAACATGGCTTGCTGATCATCCAGCAAGTCAATCAAAGTCCATACTTTGTTCTTATACATGGATCATATCTCAGATTTTATGGCCTCAAGCCATTTCGTGGAATCTGGGCTCATCATCGCTTCCTCATAGTTCGTAGGTTCATCATGTTCTAGTAACATGACTTCCAGAACATGATTACCATACCACTCTGGTACAGATCTTACTCTGGAAGACCTATGAGGTTTGGTAGCAACTTGATCTAAAGTTTCATGATCATCATCATTAACTTCCTCACTAATTGGTGTAGGAATCACTGGAACTGATTTCTCTGATGAACAACTTTCCAATAAGGGAGAAGGTATAATTACCTCATCAAGTTCTACTTTCCTCCCACTCACTTCTTTCGAGAGAAACTCCTTCTCTAGAAAGGATCCATCTTAGCAACGAAACTTGCTTTCAGATCTGTGATAGAAGGTGTACCCAATAGTTACCTTTGGGTATTCTATGAAGACGCACTTCTCCGATTTGGGTTCGAGCTTATCAGGTTGAAACTTTTTCACATAAGCATCGCAGCCCCAAACTTTAAGAAACGACAACTTTGGTTTCTTGCCAAACCACAGTTCATAAGGCGTTGTCTCAACGGATTCCGATGGTGCCCTATTTAAAGTGAATGCAACTGTCTCTAATGCATAATCCCAAAATGATAGTGGTAAACCGATAAGAGATATCATAGATTGCACTATATCCAATAAAGTACGGTTATGACGTTCGGACACACCATTAAGTTGTGGTGTTCCAGGTGGCATGAGTTTGTGAAACTATTCCACATTGTTTTAATTGAAGACCAAACTCGTAACTCAAATATTCTCCTCCACGATCGGATCGTAGAAACTTTATTTTCTTGTTACGATGATTCTTCACTTCACTCTGAAATTCTTTGAACTTTTCAAATGTTTCAGACTTGTGTTTCATTAAGAAGATATACTCATATCTGCTCAAATCATCTTGTGAAGGTCAGAAAATAATGATACCCGCCACGAGCATCAATACTCATTGGACCGCATACATCAGTATGTATTATTTCCAATAAGTCACTAGCTCGTTCCATTGTTCCGGAGAACGGAGTTTTAGTCATCTTGCCCATAAGGAACGGTTCGCAAGCATCAAATGATTCATAACCAAGTGATTCCAAAAATCCATCTTTATGGAGTTTCTTCATGCGCTTTACACCGATATGACCCAAACGGAAGTGCCACAAATAAGTTGCACTATCATTATTAACTTTGCATCTTTTGGCATCAATATTATGAATATGTGTATCACTACGATCAAGATCCAACAAACTATTTTCATTGGGTGCATGACCATCAAAGGTTTTATTCATGTAAACAGAACAACAATTATTCTTTGACTTTAAATGAATAACTGTATCGCAATAAACATGATCAAATCATATTTATGTTCAACGCAAATGCCAAATAACATTTATTTATGTTTAACACTAATCCCGAAAGTATAGGGAGTGTGCGATGATGATCATATCAATCTTGGAACCACTTCCAACACACATCGTCACTTCACCCTCAACTAGTTTCTGTTTATTCTGTAACTCCTGTTTCGAGTTACTAATCTTAGCAACCGAACAAGTATCAAATACTCAGGGGTTACCATAAACACTAGTAAGGTACACATCAATAACCTGTATATCAAATATACCCTTGTTCAGTTTGCCATCCTTCTTATCCACCAAATATTCAGGGTATTTCCATTTCCAGTGACCATTTCCTTTGTAGTGTAAGCACTCAGTTTCAGGCTTTGGTTCAGCTTTGGGCTTCTCCGTAGGAGTGACAACTTGCTTGTCATTCTAGTTGAAGTTCCCTTTCTTTCCCTTTGCCCTTTTCTTGAAACTAGTGATCTTGTCAACCATCAACACTTGATGCTCTTTCTTGATTTCTACCTTCGTCGATTTCAACATCACGAAGAGCTTTGGAATCGTTTTTGTCATCCCTTGCATATTATAGTTCATCACAAAGTTCTACTAACTTGGTGATGGTGACTAGAGAATTCTGTTAATCACTATCTTATCTGGAAGATTAACTCCCACTTGATTCAAGTGATTATAGTACCCAGACAATCTGAGCACATGCTCACTAGTTGAGCGATTCTCCTCCATCTTTTAGCCATAGAACTTGTTGGAGACTTCATATCTCTCAACTCGGGTATTTGCTTGAAATATTAACTTCAACTCCTGGAACATCTCATATGGTCCATGACGTTCAAAACGTCTTTGAAGTCCCGATTCTAAGCCGTTAAGCATGGTGCACTAAACTATCAAGTAGTCATCATATTGAGCTAGCCAAACGTTCATAACGTCTGCATCTGCTCCTGCAATAGGTCTGTCACCTAGTGGTGCATTAAGGACATAATTCTTCTGTGCAGCAATGAGGATAAACCTCAGATCACGGACCAAGTCCGCATCATTGCTACTAACATCTTTCAACACAACTTTCTCTAGGAACATATCAAAATAAACATATGAAAGCAACAATGCGAGCTATTGATCTACAACATAATTTGCAAAATACTACCAGGACTAAGTTCATGATAAATTTAAGTTCAATTAATCATATTACTTAAGAACTCCCACTTAGATAGACATCCCTCTAATCCTCTAAGTGATTACGTGATCCATATCAACTACACCATGTCCGATCGTCACGTGAGATGGAGTAGTTTCAACAGTGAACATCAATATGTTGATCATATCTACTATATGATTCACGCTCGACCTTTCGGTCTCCGTGTTCCGAGGCCATATATGTTATATGCTAGGCTCGTCAAGTTTAACCTGAGTATTCCGCGTGTGCAACCGTTTTGCACCCATTGTATTTGAACGTAGAGCCTATCACACCTGATCATCACGTGGTGTCTCAGCACGAAGAACTTTCGCAACAGTGCATACTCAGGGAGAACACTTCTTGATAATTTAGTGAGAGATCATCTTAAAATGCTACCGTCAATCAAAGCAAGATAAGATGCATAAAGGATAAACATCACATGCAATCAATATAAGTGATATGATATGGCCATCATCATCTTGTGCTTGTGATCTCCATCTTTGAAGCACCGTCGTGATCACCATCGTCACCGGCGCGACACCTTGATCTCCATCGTAGCATCATTGTCGTTACGCCATCTATTGCTTCTATGACTATCGCTACCGTTTAGTGATAAAGTAAAGCAATTACAGGGTGTTTGCATTTCATACAATAAAGCGACAACCATATGGCTCCTGCCAGTTGCCGATAACTTCGATTACAAAACATGATCATCTCATACAAATATATAGCATCACGTCTTGACCATATCACATCACAACATGCCCTGCAAAAACAAGTTAGACGTCCTCTACTTTGTTTATTGCAAATTTTACATGGCTGCTACGGGCTTTAGCAAGAACCGTTCTTACCTACGCATCAAAAACCACAACGATAGTTCGTCAAGTTAATGCTGTTTTAACCTTCGCAAGGACCGGGCGTAGCCACACTCGATTCAGCTAAAGTGAGAGAGACAGACACCCGCCAGTCACCTTTAAGCACGAGTGCTCGTAACGGTGAAACCAGTCTCGCGTAAGCGTACGCGTAATGTCGGTCCGGGCCGCTTCATCTCACAATACCGCTGAGCCAAAGTATGACATGCTCGTAAGCAGTATGACTTGTATCGCCCACAACTCACTTGTGTTCTACTCGTGCATATGACATCTACGCATAAAACCAGGCTCTGATACCACTGTTGGGGAACGTAGTAATTTCAAAAAAATTCCTACGCACACGCAAGATCATGGTGATGCATAGTAACGAGAGGGGAGAGTAATGTCCATGTACCCTCGCAGACCGTAAGCGGAAGCGTTATGACAACGCGGTTGATGTAGTCGTACGTCTTCACGATCCGACCGATCCAAGTACCGAACGTACGACACCTTCGAGTTCAGCACACGTTCAGCTCGATGACGATCCCCGGACTCCGAACCAGCAAAGTGTCGGGGATGAGTTCCGTCAGCACGACGGCGTGGTGACGATGATGATGTTTTACCGGCGCAGGGCTTCGCCTAAACTCCGCGACGATATGACCGAGGTGGAATATGGTGGAGGGGGGCACCGCACACGGTTAAGGAACGATCACGTAGGTCAACTTGTGTGTCCTAGGGTTCCCCCTGCCTCCGTATATAAAGGAGGGAGGGGGGAGGTGTGGCCGGCCCCCTAGGGGTGCGCCTGGAGGAGTCCTACTCCCATCGGGAGTAGGACTCCCCCCCTCTTGCCTTGGTGGAGAAGGAAAGGGGGGAGGGGAAAGAGGAAAGGGGGGCGGCGCCCCCCCCTTCCTTGTCCTATTCGGACTAGGGGGGAGGGGGCGCGCGGCCTGCCCTGGTCGGCCCTGCCCTGGAGAAGGAAAGGGGGGAGGGGGACTCCGAACAACCTTCGGTACATCAAAACTTATAAACTCATAATAAAACTGTCAACGTAACGTTAAGCGTGCGGACCCTACGGGTTCGAGAACTATGTAGACATGACCTAGAACTATTCTCGGTCAATAACCAATAGCGGAACCTGGATGCTCATATTGGCTCCTACATATTCTGCGAAGATCTTTATCGGTCAAACCGCATAACAACATACATTGTTCCCTTTGTCATCGGTATGTTACTTGCCCGAGATTCGATCATCGGTATCCAATACCTAGTTCAATCTCGTTACTAGCAAGTCTCTTTACTCGTTACGTAATGCATCATTCTGTAACTAACTCATTAGCTACATTGCTTGCAAGGCTTATAGTGATGTGCATTACCGAGAGGGCCCAGAGATACCTCTCCGACAATCAGAGTGACAAAACCTAATCTCGAAATACGCCAACCCAACATGTACCTTTGGAGACACCTGTAGTACTCCTTTATAATCACCCAGTTACGTTGTGACGTTTGGTAGCACCCAAAGTGTTCCTCCGGTAAACGGGAGTTGCATAATCTCATAGTTACAGGAACATGTATAAGTCATGAAGAAAGCAATAGCAACATACTAAACGATCAAGTGCTAAGCTAACGGAATGGGTCAAGTCAATCACATCATTCTCCTAATGATGTGATCCCGTTAATCAAATGACAACTCTTTTGTCCATGGTTAGGAAACATAACCATCTTTGATAAACGAGCTAGTCAAGTAGAGGCATACTAGTGACACTATGTTTGTCTATGTATTCACACATGTATTATGTTTCCGGTTAATAAAATTCTAGCATGAATAATAAACATTTATCATGATATAAGGAAATAAATAATAACTTTATTATTGCCTCTAGGGCATATTTCCTTCATAAACTTTTACCATTCTGCGTGGGAACTGCCTATAATGCATGTAGTATGGAAGATACATCCATCTCATAGTTGTTGTGTTGACGGTGAAAGTATGCCGCCCAAAATGTTATTCAATCTCTATTTTAAAATCGAGCTCTGGCACCTCTACAAATCCCTGGTTCCCTCTGCGAAGGGCCTATCTATTTACTTTAATGTTGAGTCATCACCTTCTTATTAAAAAGCACCCGCTGGAGAGCACACTGTCATTTGCATTCATTATTATTGGTTTATATTGGGTATGACTTGACTGGATCTCTTTTACCATGAATTACAATGTTTAGTCAGTCCTTGATCTTTAAAGGTGCTCTGCATTTATGTTTTGCGGTCTCAGAAAGGGCTAGCGAGATACCATTTTGTTATGTCATGTTATGATTGTTTTGAGAAAGTGTTGTCATCTGAGTTTTATTATTATGGCTCACTAGCTGATTATGCTATTGATATGAGTAATTGGGAGACCGAGGTCTTATTGTGAGTAAGGTTAGTTTATAATATTTGTTGAAACCTCAATGCTGGCTTTACATGTTTACAACAACAAGAGCAAACAGAGTTTGTAAAAGTTTTTCTTTATCACTTTCAGTTTATCAACTGAATTGCTTGAGGACAAGCAAAGGATTAAGCTTGGGGGAGTTGATAAGTCTCCAACATATCTACTTTTCCAAACACTTTTGCCCTTGTTTTGGACTCTAACTTGCATGATTTGAATGAAACTAACCCGGACTGACGCTGTTTTCAGCAGAATTACCATGATGTTGTTTCATGTGTAGAAACAAAAGTTCTCGGAATGACCTGAATATCCTCGGAGATAAGTTTTAGAAAATATAAAAAATACTAGTGAAAGAATCAAGACCAGGGGGCCCACACCCTGTCCACAAGGGTGGGGGGCGCACCCACCCCCTCTGGGCGCGCCCCCTTGTCTCGTGGGCCCCCTGCAGCTCCGCCGACCTCAACTCCAACTCCATATATTCCGTCTCACGGAGAAAAAAATCAGACAGGAAGTTTCATCGCGTTTTACGATACGGAGCCGCTGCCAAGCCCTAATCTCTCTCAGGAGGGCTGATCTGGAGTCCATTAGGGGCTCCGGAGAGGGGGATTCGTCGCCGTCGTCATCATCAACCATCCTCCATCACCAATTTCATGATGCTAATCGCCGTGCATGAGTAATTCCATCGTAGGCTTGCTGGACGGTGATGGGTTGGATGAGATTTACCATGTAATCAAGTTAGTTTTGTTAGGGTTTGATCCCTAGTATCCACTATGTTCTGAGATTGATGTTGCTATGACTTTGCTATGCTTAATGCTTGTCACTAGGGCCCGAGTGCCATGATTTCAGATCTGAACCTATTATGTTTTCATGAATATATATGTGTTCTAGATCCTATCTTGCAAGTCTATAGTCACCTATTATGTGTTATGATCCGACAACCCCGAAGTGACAATAATCGGGATACTTCTCAGTGATGACCGTAGTTTGAGGAGTTCATCTATTCACTATGTGTTAATGCTTTGATCCGGTTCTCTAATAAAAGGAGGCCTTAATATCCCTTAGTTTCCGCTAGGATCCCGCTGCCACGGGAGGGTAGGAAAAAGATGTCATGCAAGTTCTTTTCCATAAGCACGTATGACTATATTCGGAATACATGCCTACATTACATTGATGAATTGGAGCTAGTTCTGTGTGACCCTATGTTATAGCTATTACATGTGGAATCACATCCGACATAATTATCCATCACTGATCCATTGCCTACGAGCTTTTCATATACTGTCCTTCGCTTATTTACTTTTCCGTTGCTATTGTTACAATCACTACAAAACCCCAAAAATATTACTTTTACTATCTTTATCTTTACCAATGTTACCATTACTATCATACTACTTTGCTACTAAATACTTTGCTGCAGATACTAAGTTATCCAGGTGTGGTTGAATTGACAACTCAACTGCTAAGACTCAAGAATATTCTTTGGCTCCCCTTGTGTCCAATAAATAAATTTGGGTTGAATACTCTACCCTCGAAAGCTGTTGCGATCCCCTACACTTGTGGGTTATCAGGCGCCCCCTCCCTTGCTCCTTTCCCCTCCTTTCCACTAAAGCCCATTAAGGCCCATATACCTCCCGGGGGGTTCCGATAACCTCCCGGTGCTCCGGTATTATCCCGATCTCACCCGGAACCATTCCGTTGTCCAAATATAGTCGTCCAATATATCGATCTTTACGTCTCGACCATTTCGAGACTCCTCGCCATGTCCGTGATCACATCCGGGACACAGAACTATCTTCGGTACATCAAAACACATAAACTCATAATATAACTGTCATCTAACTTGAAGCGTGCGGACCCTACGGGTTCGAGAACTATGTAGACATGACCGAGACACGTCTCCGGTCAATAACCAATAGCGGAACCTGGATGCTCATATTGGCTCCCACATATTCTACGAAGATCTTTATCGGTCAAACCGCATAACAACATACGTTGTTCCCTTTGTCATCGGTATGTTACTTGCCCGAGATTCGATCATCGGTAACTCAATAGCTAGTTCAATCTCGTTACCGGCAAGTCTCTTTACTCGTTCAGTAATACATCATCCCACAACTAACAAATTAGTTGCAATGCTTGCAAGGCTTATAGTGATGTGCATTGCCGAGTGGGCCCAGAGATACCTCTCCGACAATCGGAGTGACAAATCCTAATCTCAAAATACGCCAACCCAACAAGTACCTTTGGAGACACCTGTAGAGCACCTTTATAATCACCCAGTTATGTTGTGACGTTTTGTAGCACACAAAGTGTTCCTCCGGTAAACGGGAGTTGCATAATCTCATAGTCATAGGAACATGTATAAGTCATGAAGAAAGCAATAGCAACATACTAAACGATCAAGTGCTAAGCTAACAGAATGGGTCAAGTCAATCACATCATTCTCCTAATGATGTGATCCCATTAATCAAATGACAACTCTTTGTCCATGGCTAGGAAACATAACCATCTTTGATTAATGAGCTAGTCAAGTAGAGGCATACCAGTGACACTCAGTTTGTCTATGTATTCACGCATGTATCATGTTTCCAGTTAATACAATTCTAGCATGAATAATAAACATTTATCATGAAATAATGAAATAAATAATAACTTTATTATTGCCTCTAGGGCATATTTCCTTCAGTCTCCCACTTGCACTAGAGTCAATAATCTAGTTCACATCATCATGTGATTCAACACCAATATTCACATCTGTATGTGATTAACACCCATAGTTCACATCATCATGTGACCAACACCCGAAGGGTTTACTAGAGTCAATAATCTAGTTCACATTGCTATGTGATTAACACCCAAAGAGTACTAAGGTATGATCATGTTTTGCTCGTGAGAGAAGTTTAGTCAACGGGTCTGTCACATTCAGAGCCGTATGTATTTTGCAAATATTCCATGTCTACAATGCTCTGCATGGAGGTACTCTAGCTAATTGCTCCCACTTTCAATATGTATCCAGATTGAGACTTAGAGTCATTTGGATCGGTGTAAAATCTTGCATCGATGTAACTCTTTATGACGAACTCTATTATAACCTCCATAATCGAGAAACATCTCCTTAGTCCTCACTAAGGATATTCTTGACTGTTGTCCAGTGATCTACTCTTAGATCAAAATTGTATTCATTTGCCAAACTCAGAGCAAGGTATACAATAGGTCTGGTACACAGCATAGAATACTTTATAGAACCTATGACTGAGGCATAGGGAATGACTTTTCATTCTCTTTCTATTATCTGCCATGGTCGGGTTTTGAGTCTTACTCAACTTCACACCTTTGCATCACAGGCAAGAACTCTTTATTTGACTGTTCCATTTTGAACTACTTCAAAATCTTGTCAAGGTATGTACTAATTGAAAATCTTATCAAGCGTCTTGATTTATCTCAATAGATCTTGATGCTCAATATGTAAGTAGCTTTACTAAGGTCTTTCTTTGAAAAACTCCTTTCAAACACTCCTTTATGCTTTCCAGAAAATTCTACATCATTTCCGATCAACAATATGTCATTCACATATACTTATTAGAAAGGTTGTAGTGCTCCCATGCACTTTCCTGTAAATATAGGCCTTTCCAAAAGTCTGCATAAAACCATATGCTTTGATCAACTCATCAAAGCGTATATTCCAACTCCGAGATGCTTGCACCAGTTCATTGATGGATTGCTGGAGCTTGCACACTTTGTTAGCACCTTTAGGATTGACAAAACCTTCTGGTTGCATCATATACAACTCTTCTTTAATAAATCCATTAAGGAATGTAGTTTTGACATCCGTTTGCCAGATTTCATAAAATCTGGCAATTGCTAACATGATTCAGACAGACTTAAGCATCGAAATGAGTGAGAAAATCTCATCGTATTCAACATCTTGAACTTGTCAAAAAACTTTTTGCGACAAGTCGAGCTTTCTAGATAGTAACACTACTATCAACGTCCGTCTTCCTCTTGAAGATCCATTTATTTTCTATGACTTGCCAATCATCGGGCAAGACAACCAAAGTCCACACTTTGTTCTCATACATGCATCCCATCTCAGATTTCATGGCCTCAAGCCATTTCGCGGAATCTGGGCTCATCATATCTTCCTCACAGTTCGTAGGTTCATCATGGTCTAGTAACATGACTTCCACACCAGGATTACCGTACCACTCTGGTGCGGATCTTATTTTGGAAGACCTACGAGGTTTGGTAGCAACTTGATCTGAAGTTTCATGATCATCATCATTAACTTCCTCACTTATTAGTGTAGGAATCACTGGAACTGTCTTCTGTGATGAACTACTTTCCAACAAGGGAGAAGGTACAATTACCTCATCAAGTTCTACTTTCCTCCCACTCACTTCTTTCGAGAGAAACTCCTTCTCTAGAAAGGATCCATCTTAGCAATGAATATCTTGCCTTCGGATCTATGATAGAAGGTGTACCCAACAATTTCCTTTGGGTATTCTATGAAGACGCACTTCTCCAATTTGGGTTTGAGCTTATCTGGTTGAAACTTTTTCACATAAGCATCGCAGCCCCAAACTTTAAGAAACGACAACTTTGGTTTCTTGCCAAACCATAGTTCATAAGGCGTCGTCTCAATGGATTTTGATGGTGCCCTTTTTAAAGTGAATGCAACTGTCTCTAATGCATAACCCCAAAACGATAGTGGTAAACCGATAAGAGATATCATGGATCACATAATATCCAATAAAGTGCGGTTACGATGTTCAGACACACCATAACATTGTGGTGTTCTAGGTGGTGTGAACTGTGAAACTATTCCACATTGTTTTATATGAAGGCCAAACTCGTAACTCAACTATTCTCCTCCACCATCAGATCGTAGAAACTTTATTTTCTTGTTACGATGATTCTCCACTTAACTCTTAAATTCTTTGAAATTTTCAAATGTTTCAGACTTGTATTTCATTAAGTAGATATACTCATATCTGCTCAAATCATCTTGTGAAAGTCAGAAAATAATGATACCCGCCACGAGCATCAATACTCATTGGACCGCATAGATCAGTATGTATTATTTCCTATAAGTCACTAGCTCGTTCCATTGTTTCGGAGAATGGAGTTTTAGTCATCTTGCCCATAAGGCACGGTTCGCAAGCATGAAATGATTCAAAAAATCCATCTTTATGGAGTTTCTTCATGCGCTTTACACCGATATGACCCAAACGGCAGTGCCATAAATATGTTGCACTATCATTATCAACTTTGCATCTTTTGGCATCAATATTATGAATATGTGTATTACCATGATCAAGATTCAATAAGCCATCAACATTGGGTGTATGAACATAGAAGGTTTTATTCATGTAAACAGAATAAAAATTTATTCTCTGTCTTAGATGAATAATTGTATCGCAATAAACATGATCTAATCATATTTATGCTCAACGCAAACACCAAATAACATTTATTTAGGTTCAACACTAATCTCGAAAATATAGGGAGTGTACGATGATGATCATATCAATCTTGGAACCACTTCCAACACACATCGTTACCTCACCCTCAACTAGTCTCGGTTTATTCTGTAACTCGTATTTCAAGTTACTAATCTTAGCAATCGAACAAGTATCAAATACTCAGGGGCTACTATAAACACTAGTAAGGTACACATCAATAACCTGTATATCAAATATACCCTTGTTCACTTTGCCATCCTTCTTATCCACCAAATATTCAGGACATTTCCGCTTCGAGTGACCATTTCCTTTGCAGTAGAAGCACTTAGTTTCAGGCTTTGGTCCAGCTTTTGGGCTTCTTTATGGGAGTGACAACTTGCTTGTCATTCTGCTTGAAGTTCCCTTTCTTTCCCTTTGCCCTTTTTCTTGAAACTAGTGGTCTTGTCAATCATCAACACTTGATGCTCTTTCTTGATTTCTACCTTCGTCGATTTCAGCATCATGAAGAGCTCATGAATCGTTTTCGTCATCCCTTGCATACTATAGTTCATCATGAAGTTCCAGAAACTTGTTGATGGTGACTAGAGAACTCTGTCAATCACTATCTTATATGGAAGATTAACTCCCACTTGATTCTAGCGATTGTAGTACTCAGACAATCTAAGCACTTGCTCACTAGTTGAGCAATTCTCCTCCATCTTTTAGGCAAAGTATTTGTCATAGGTCTCATACCTCTTGACACGGGCATGAGTCTGAAATACCAATTTCATCTCATGGAACATCTCATATGTTCTGTGACGTTTCAAAAATGTTTTTGTAGTCCCGGTTCTAAGCCATAAAGCATGGTGCACAAAACTATCAAGTAGTCATCATATTGAGCTAGCCAAACATTCATAACGTCTGCATCTACTCCTGCAATAGGTCCGTCACCTAGCGGTGCATCAAGGACATAATTCTTCTGTGCAGCAATGAGGATAAACCTCAAATCACGGACCAAGTCCACATCATTGCTACTAACATCTTTCAACATAGTTTTCTCTAGGAACATATATAAAAACATAGGGAAGCAACAACGCGAGCTATTGATCTACAATATAATTTGCAAAATACTATCAGGACTAAGTTCATGATAAATTAAAGTTCAATTAATCATATTACTAAAGAACTCCCACTTAGATAGACATCCCTCTAGTCATCTAAGTGATCACGTGATCCAAATCAACTAAACCATAACCGATCATCACGTGAAATGGAGTAGTTTTCAATGGTGAACATCACTATGTTGATCATATCTACTATATGATTCACGCTCGACCTTTTGGTCTCAGTGTTCCAAGGCCATATCTGCATATGCTAGGCTCGTCAAGTTTAACCTGAGTATTCTGAGTGTGCAAAACTGGCTTGCACCCATTGTAGATGAATGTAGAGCTTATCACACCCAATCATCACGTGGTGTCTGGGCACGACAAACTTTGGCAACGGTGCGTACTCAGGGAGAACATTTTTATCTTGAAATTTAGTGAGAGATCATCTTATAATGCTACCGTCAATCAAAGCAAGATAAGATGCATAAAGGATAAACATCACATGCAATCAATATAAGTGATATGATATGGCCATCATCATCTTGTTCTTGTGATATCCATCTCCGAAGCACCGTCATGATCACCATCATCACCGGTGCGACACCTTGATATCCATCGTAGCATCATTGTCGTCTCGCCAACTATTGCTTCTATGAATATTGCTACCGTTTAGTGATAAAGTAAAGCAATTACAGGGCGTTTGCATTGCATACAACAAAGCGACAACCATATGACTCCTGCCAGTTGCCGATAACTTGGTTACAAAACATGATCATCTCATACAATAAAATATAGCATCACGTCTTGACCATATCACATCATAACATGCCCTGCAAAAACAAGTTAGACGTCCTCTACTTTGTTGTTGCAAGTTTTACGTGGCTGCTACGGGTTGAGCAAGAACCGTTCTTACCTACACATCAAAACCACAATGATAGCTCGTCAAGTTAGTGTTGTTTTAACCTTCTCAAGGACCTGGCGTAGCCACACTCGGTTCAACTAAAGTTGGAGAAACTGACACCCGCCAGCTACCTATGTGCAAAGCACGTCGGTAGAACTAGTCTCCGTAAGTGTACGCGTAATGTTGGTCTGGGCCGCTTCATCCAACAATACCACCAAACCAAAGTATCAGATGCTGGTAAGCAGTATGACTTGTATCGCCCACAACTCACTTGTGTTCTTCTCGTGCATATAACATCAACGCATAAAACCTAGGCTCGGATGCCACTGTTGGGTAACGCAGTAATTTTAAAAAAATACATACGCACACGCAAGATCATGGTCATGCATAGCAACGAGAGGGGGGAGTGTTGTCCACGTACGACGGAAAGCGGAAGCGTTAATGCGGTTGATGTAGTCGTACGTCTTCACGACCCGACCGATCAAGCACTGAAAGCACGACACCTCCGAGTTCTTGCACACGTTTAGCTCGATGACATCCCTCGAACTCAGATCCAGCCGAGTGTCGAGGGAGAGTTACGTCAGCACGACGACGTGGTGACGATGATGATGTTCTACCGATGTAGGGCTTTGCCTAAGCACCGCTATGATATTATCGAGGTGGACTATGGTGGAGGGGGGCACCGCACACGGCTAAGAGATCCAAGGGATCAATTGTTGTGTCTACGGGGTGCTCCCCTCCTTCGTATATAAAGGAGGAAAGGAGGGGGCCTGCCAGGAGGAGGAGGCGCGCCCAAGGGGGGGAGTCCTACCCTACCGGGAGTAGGACTCCTCCTTTTCCTACTTGGAAAGGGAGAGGGAAGGAAGAGGAAGGAGGGAGGAAGGAAAGGGGGGGCCTTCCCAATTCGGATTGGGCTTGGGGGGGCGTGCCCCCTTTGAAAGCACAAGTGCTCCCTAGGTGGTTTTGGTAATTAATGTGAACATATATCTTGTTGGACTAACACTTTTATCTAGTATATTTCAGACAAGTTCAACAATGAAGTGGCATGGACTAAAGGATGTGGAACCCCTTCAAGATGCTAAGGACAAGGGATTGGCTCAAGCTTCAAGCTCAAGACTCTTCATTTTATATTTTAGTGATCCAAGAAGGGATGAGGTGTTACTTAATGAGTTTCTTGCTCCACAGTGCTTAGTGATATGCTCCAAAAAACCCTCAACTACTTTCCCACATCCACACATATGACCTAATCCTAGTCAAACTCGGCCCCACCGATTCTTTCTGTCCAGCGCCACCGAGTTCAGATGTCATAGCCACTGCCACAAACCCTAGGAAAATCGGTCTCACCAATAGGGATCTCGGTCTCACCGAGATGGGATTGTAATCTCTCTGTGTATGTCCATTACCAAAATCAGTCTTACCGAGTTTGAGCAATCGGTACTACCGAGATTACAATGTAAACTCTTTGGTTAACTTATTACCCAAATCGGTCTCACCGAGTTGGTGTAATCGGTCCCACCGAGTTTGCCCGACCAACTCTTTGGTTAGCTAATTACCAAAATCGGTCTCACCGAGATTACGTTATTCCCTAACCCTAACCATATCGGTCCTACCGACTTGCATTTCGTTCCCACCGAAAACCCTAACGGTCACATTGTTTACTGAATCGGTCCGATCGAGTTTGTTGATTCGGTCCCACCGAGATTGGTAAATTGTGTGTAACGCTTAGATTTTGTGTGGAGGCTATATATACCCCTCCACCTCCTCTTCATTCATGGAGAGAGCCATCAGAACAAACCTACACTTCCAACTTACCATTTCTGAGAGAGAACTACCTACTCATGTGTTGAGGCCAAGATATTCCATTCCTACCATATGAATCTTGATCTCTAGCCTTCCCCAAGTTGCTTTCCACTCAAATCTTCTTTCCACCAGATCCAAATCCTATGAGAGAGAGTTGAGTGTTGGGGAGACTATCATTTGAAGCACAAGAGCAAGGAGTTCATCATCAACACACCATTTGTTACTTCTTGGAGAGTGGTGTCTCCTCGATTGGCTAGGTGTCACTTGGGAGCCTCCGACAAGATTGTGGAGTTGAACCAAGGAGTTTGTAAGGGGAAGGAGATCGCCTACTTCGTGAAGATCTACAGCTAGTGAGGCAAGTCCTTCGTGGGCGACGGCCATGGTGGGATAGACAAGGTTGCTTCTTCATGGACCCTTCTTGGGTGGAGCCCTCCATGGACTCGCGCAACCGTTACCCATCGTGGGTTGAAGTCTCCATCAACGTGGATGTACGATAGCACCACCTATCGGAACTACGGCTCAAAAATCACCGTGTCTCCAAATTGCGTTTGAAATCTCCAAACCCTTCCCTTTACATTCTTGCAAGTTGCATGCTTTACTTTCCGCTGCTCATATACTCCTTTGCATGCTTGCTTGACTTGTGTGAAGATTGCTTGACTTGTGCTAAGATTGCTAAAATCTGCCAAAGACTAAAATTGGGAAAGGCATAATTTTTAATTGGTCAAGTAGTATAATCACCCCCCTCTAGACTTACTTACTTCTTCTCAAGGTCCTACAAGTGGTATCAGAGCATTGGTCTCCATTGCTTTGGTTTAATCACCATTGGAGGAAGATGGATGAGTCTACTTTGGGGAGTCTTAGACATAGAGTGCCTATACTTGATGGAGAGTATTTTCATGAGTGGAAAAGTGATATGCTTGTAATTTTCAATCAATATCATTTGAACAAGTACATTGCTAGTCCTTGTGCACCTTATGTTGATCCCATGCATCCCACCCTTGATGAGTCTATTGACATGATAAGAAATGTTAGAACTGTTAATCTTATCACTAGAGGCTTGCCTAGAAACTTGATTGGAAAACTGCCTACTCTTGAGTGTGCCTACACTATATGGTAATTTCTTGAGGAACGATTTCCTAATTATTCTTTGAAAAATCTGGATGAAATTCTTCATAAGTCTATTGCCTTGAGTAAGATGAATTCCAATGATCCTATGTTTGGTAATCGTCTATTTGAACTTACAAATCTTATGCGTGCCAAACGAAATGTTGGAATTATTAGCGATATTATTTCCGAAGCTACTAGAATTCATAGAGGATATTATTGTCAAACTAATACTAATGAATCACTCTCACTAGGAATTGATCCACCACATGACAATGTTGAACATGGATACTATGACGAGGATGATGATGATGACTTTGATCTTGATGATGCGATGAGACACTTTGGTCTTATGGCAAATCTTTGGGGATATATGGCAGGACGAAAGGAATGGGTTCTTGACAGTGGATGTACCGATCACATGACCGGAGATTAAGACATGTTTCATGAGCTTGCTGAAAATGATAGTCCTCGAAAGTATGTCACTTTCGGAGACAACTCAAAGGGTAAGGTGGTTGGCCTTGGTAAGGTGGCCATCTCACATGATAGCTCAATTCAAAATGTTATGCTCGTCGAATCTCTTGGCTACAACTTACTTTCAGTATCTAGACTTGCTGATTTTGGTTTCAATGTCCTATTTACTGAAGTAGATTGCCAAGTGTTTCGTCGAGACAATCATAAAATGGTCTTTACTGGTATATGTAGAGGTGATCTTTACATTGTTGATTTCTCTAAAAAGGCTCAACCTAGAACATGCTTCATTGCTAAATCCTCTAAAGGTTGGTTATGGCATAGACGACTAGGTCACGTTGGCATGAGAAAACTTGACAAGCTTATTAAAGGAAATCATATCCTTGGTGTTAACGATGTCATATTTGATAAGGATAGACTTTGCAGTGCTTGTCAAGCAGGTAAGCAGGTTGCAGGAAGGCATCCCGTAAAGAACATCATGACCACAAGGAGGCCACTTGAGCTACTTCACATGGATCTTTTTAATTGAAGACCAAACTCGTAACTCAAATATTCTCCTCCACGATCGGATCGTAGAAACTTTATTTTCTTGTTACGATGATTCTTCACTTCACTCTGAAATTCTTTGAACTTTTCAAATGTTTCAGACTTGTGTTTCATTAAGAAGATATACTCATATCTGCTCAAATCATCTTGTGAAGGTCAGAAAATAATGATACCCGCCACGAGCATCAATGCTCATTGGACCGCATACATCAGTATGTATTATTTCCAATAAGTCACTAGCTCGTTCCATTGTTCCGGAGAACGGAGTTTTAGTCATCTTGCCCATAAGGAACGGTTCGCAAGCATCAAATGATTCATAACCAAGTGATTCCGAAAATCCATCTTTATGGAGTTTCTTCATGCGCTTTACACCGATATGACCCAAACGGAAGTGCCACAAATAAGTTGCACTATCATTATTAACTTTGCATCTTTTGGCATCAATATTATGAATATGTGTATCACTACGATCAAGATCCAACAAACTATTTTCATTGGGTGCATGACCATCAAAGGTTTTATTCATGTAAACAGAACAACAATTATTCTTTGACTTTAAATGAATAACCGTATCGCAATAAACATGATCAAATCATATTTATGTTCAACGCAAATGCCAAATAACATTTATTTATGTTTAACACTAATCCCGAAAGTATAGGGAGTGTGCGATGATGATCATATCAATCTTGGAACCACTTCCAACACACATCGTCACTTCACCCTCAACTAGTTTCTGTTTATTCTGTAACTCCTGTTTCGAGTTACTAATCTTAGCAACCGAACAAGTATCAAATACTCAGGGGTTACCATAAACACTAGTAAGGTACACATCAATAACCTGTATATCAAATATACCCTTGTTCAGTTTGCCATCCTTCTTATCCACCAAATATTCAGGGTATTTCCATTTCCAGTGACCATTTCCTTTGTAGTGTAAGCACTCAGTTTCAGGCTTTGGTTCAGCTTTGGGCTTCTCCGTAGGAGTGACAACTTGCTTGTCATTCTAGTTGAAGTTCCCTTTCTTTCCCTTTGCCCTTTTCTTGAAACTAGTGATCTTGTCAACCATCAACACTTGATGCTCTTTCTTGATTTCTACCTTCGTCGATTTCAACATCACGAAGAGCTTTGGAATCGTTTTTGTCATCCCTTGCATATTATAGTTCATCACAAAGTTCTACTAACTTGGTGATGGTGACTAGAGAATTCTGTTAATCACTATCTTATCTGGAAGATTAACTCCCACTTGATTCAAGTGATTATAGTACCCAGACAATCTGAGCACATGCTCACTAGTTGAGCGATTCTCCTCCATCTTTTAGCCATAGAACTTGTTGGAGACTTCATATCTCTCAACTCGGGTATTTGCTTGAAATATTAACTTCAACTCCTGGAACATCTCATATGGTCCATGACGTTCAAAACGTCTTTGAAGTCCCGATTCTAAGCCGTTAAGCATGGTGCACTAAACTATCAAGTAGTCATCATATTGAGCTAGCCAAACGTTCATAACGTCTGCATCTGCTCCTGCAATAGGTCTGTCACCTAGTGGTGCATTAAGGACATAATTCTTCTGTGCAGCAATGAGGATAAACCTCAGATCATAGACCAAGTCCGCATCATTGCTACTAACATCTTTCAACACAACTTTCTCTAGGAACATATCAAAATAAACATATGAAAGCAACAATGCGAGCTATTGATCTACAACATAATTTGCAAAATACTACCAGGACTAAGTTCATGATAAATTTAAGTTCAATTAATCATATTACTTAAGAACTCCCACTTAGATAGACATCCCTCTAATCCTCTAAGTGATTACGTGATCCATATCAACTACACCATGTCCGATCGTCACGTGAGATGGAGTAGTTTCAACAGTGAACATCAATATGTTGATCATATCTACTATATGATTCACGCTCGACATTTCGGTCTCCGTGTTCCGAGGCCATATATGTTATATGCTAGGCTCGTCAAGTTTAACCTGAGTATTCCGCGTGTGCAACCGTTTTGCACCCATTGTATTTGAACGTAGAGCCTATCACACCTGATCATCACGTGGTGTCTCAGCACGAAGAACTTTCGCAACGGTGCATACTCAGGGAGAACACTTCTTGATAATTTAGTGAGAGATCATCTTAAAATGCTACCGTCAATCAAAGCAAGATAAGATGCATAAAGGATAAACATCACATGCAATCAATATAAGTGATATGATATGGCCATCATCATCTTGTGCTTGTGATCTCCATCTTTGAAGCACCGTCGTGATCACCATCGTCACCGGAGCGACACCTTGATCTCCATCGTAGCATCATTGTCGTTACGCCATCCATTGCTTCTATGACTATCGCTACCGTTTAGTGATAAAGTAAAGCAATTACAGGGCGTTTGCATTTCATACAATAAAGCGACAACCATATGGCTCCTGCCAGTTGCCGATAACTTCGATTACAAAACATGATCATCTCATACAAATATATAGCATCACGTCTTGACCATATCACATCACAACATGCCCTGCAAAAACAAGTTAGACGTCCTCTACTTTGTTGTTGCAAATTTTACATGGCTGCTACGGGCTTTAGCAAGAACCGTTCTTACCTACGCATCAAAAACCACAACGATAGTTCGTCAAGTTAATGCTGTTTTAACCTTCGCAAGGACCGGGCGTAGCCACACTCGATTCAGCTAAAGTGAGAGAGACAGACACCCGCCAGTCACCTTTAAGCACGAGTGCTCGTAACGGTGAAACCAGTCTCGCGTAAGCGTACGCGTAATGTCGGTCCGGGCCGCTTCATCTCACAATACCGCTGAGCCAAAGTATGACATGCTCGTAAGCAGTATGACTTGTATCGCCCACAACTCACTTGTGTTCTACTCGTGCATATGACATCTACGCATAAAACCAGGCTCTGATACCACTGTTGGGGAACGTAGTAATTTCAAAAAAAATCCTACACACACGCAAGATAATGGTGATGCATAGTAACGAGAGGGGAGAGTAATGTCCATGTACCCTCGTAGACCGTAAGCGGAAGAGTTATGACAACGCGGTTGATGTAGTCGTGCGTCTTCACGATCCGACCGATCCAAGTACCGAACATACGGCACCTTCGAGTTCAGCACACGTTCAGCTCGATGACGATCCCCGGACTCCGAACCAGCAAAGTGTCGGGGATAAGTTCCGTCAGCACGACGGCGTGGTGACGATGATGATGTTTTACCGGCGCAGGGCTTCGCCTAAACTCCGCGACGATATGACCGAGGTGGAATATGGTGGAGGGGGGCACCGCACACGGCTAAGGAACGATCACGTAGGTCAACTTGTGTGTCCTAGGGTTCCCCCTGCCTCCGTATATAAAGGAGGGAGGGGGGAGGTGTGGCCGGCCCCCTAGGGGTGCGCCTGGAGGAGTCCTACTCCCATCGGGAGTAGGACTCCCCCCCTCTTGCCTTGGTGGAGAAGGAAAGGGGGGAGGGGAAAGAGGAAAGGGGGGCGGCGCCCCCCCCCTTCCTTGTCCTATTCGGACTAGGGGGAGGGGGCGCGCGGCCTGCCCTGGTCGGCCCTCCTCTTCTCTCTCATGGCCCACTAAGGCCCATTAACCCCCGGGAGGGTTCCGGTAACCCCCCGGCGTTCGGGTAAAATCCCGATTTCACCTGGAACCATTCCGATATCCAAATATAGGCTTCCACTATATCAATCTTTATGTCTCGACCATTTCAAGACTCCTCATCATGTCCGTGATCACATCCGGGACACCGAACAACCTTCGGTACATCAAAACTTATAAACTCATAATAAAACTGTCATTGTAACGTTAAGCGTGCGGACCCTACGGGTTCGAGAACTATGTAGACATGACCTAGAACTATTCTCGATCAATAACCAATAGCGGAACCTGGATGCTCATATTGGCTCCTACATATTCTGCGAAGATCTTTATCGGTCAAACCGCATAACAACATACATTGTTCCCTTTGTCATCGGTATGTTACTTGCCCGAGATTCGATCATCGGTATCCAATACCTAGTTCAATCTCGTTACTAGCAAGTCTCTTTACTCGTTACGTAATGCATCATTCCGTAACTAACTCATTAGCTACATTGCTTGCAAGGCTTATAGTGATGTGCATTACCGAGAGGGCCCAGAGATACCTCTCCGACAATCGGAGTGACAAAACCTAATCTCGAAATACGCCAACCCAACATGTACCTTTGGAGACACCTGTAGTACTCCTTTATAATCACCCAGTTACGTTGTGACGTTTGGTAGCACCCAAAGTGTTCCTCCGGTAAACGGGAGTTGCATAATCTCATAGTTACAGGAACATGTATAAGTCATGAAGAAAGCAATAGCAACATACTAAACGATCAAGTGCTAAGCTAACGGAATGGGTCAAGTCAATCACATCATTCTCCTAATGATGTGATCCCGTTAATCAAATGACAACTCTTTTGTCCATGGTTAGGAAACATAACCATCTTTGATAAACGAGCTAGTCAAGTAGAGGCATACTAGTGACACTATGTTTGTCTATGTATTCACACATGTATTATGTTTCCGGTTAATAAAATTCTAGCATGAATAATAAACATTTATCATGATATAAGGAAATAAATAATAACTTTATTATTGCCTCTAGGGCATATTTCCTTCATAAACTTTTACCATTCTGCGTGGGAACTGCCTATAATGCATGTAGTATGGAAGATACATCCATATCATAGTTGTTGTGTTGACGGTGAAAGTATGCCGCCCAAAATGTTATTCAATCTCTATTTTAAAATCGAGCTCTGGCACCTCTACAAATCCCTGGTTCCCTCTGCGAAGGGCCTATCTATTTACTTTAATGTTGAGTCATCACCTTCTTATTAAAAAGCACCCGCTGGAGAGCACACTGTCATTTGCATTCATTATTATTGGTTTATATTGGGTATGACTTGACTGGATCTCTTTTACCATGAATTACAATGTTTAGTCAGTCCTTGATCTTTAAAGGTGCTCTGCATTTATGTTTTGCGGTCTCAGAAAGGGCTAGCGAGATACCATTTTGTTATGTCATGTTATGATTGTTTTGAGAAAGTGTTGTCATCTGAGTTTTATTATTATGGCTCACTAGCTGATTATGCTATTGATATGAGTAATTGGGAGACCGAGGTCTTATTGTGAGTAAGGTTAGTTTATAATATTTGTTGAAACCTCAATGCTGGCTTTACATGTTTACAACAACAAGAGCAAACAGAGTTTGTAAAAGTTTTTCTTTATCACTTTCAGTTTATCAACTGAATTGCTTGAGGACAAGCAAAGGATTAAGCTTGGGGGAGTTGATAAGTCTCCAACATATCTACTTTTCCAAACACTTTTGCCCTTGTTTTGGACTCTAACTTGCCTGATTTGAATGAAACTAACCCGGACTGATGTGGTTTTCAGCAGAATTACCATGATGTTGTTTCATGTGTAGAAACAAAAGTTCTCGGAATGACCTGAATATCCTCGGAGATAAGTTTTAGAAAATATAAAAAATACTAGTGAAAGAATCAAGACCAGGGGGCCCACACCCTGTCCACAAGGGTGGGGGGCGCACCCACCCCCTCTGGGCGCGCCCCCTTGTCTCGTGGGCCCCCTGCAGCTCCGCCGACCTCAACTCCAACTCCATATATTCCGTCTCACGGAGAAAAAAATCAGACATGAAGTTTCATCGCGTTTTACGATACGGAGCCGCTGCCAAGCCCTAATCTCTCTCGGGAGGGCTGATCTGGAGTCCATTAGGGGCTCCGGAGAGGGGGATTCGTCGCCGTCGTCATCATCAACCATCCTCCATCACCAATTTCATGATGCTAATCGCCGTGCATGAGTAATTCCATCGTAGGCTTGCTGGACGGTGATGGGTTGGATGAGATTTACCATGTAATCAAGTTAGTTTTGTTAGGGTTTGATCCCTAGTATCCACTATGTTCTGAGATTGATGTTGCTATGACTTTGCTATGCTTAATGCTTGTCACTAGGGCCCGAGTGCCATGATTTCAGATCTGAACCTATTATGTTTTCATGAATATATATGTGTTCTAGATCCTATCTTGCAAGTCTATAGTCACCTATTATGTGTTATGATCCGACAACCCCGAAGTGACAATAATCGGGATACTTCTCAGTGATGACCGTAGTTTGAGGAGTTCATCTATTCACTATGTGTTAATGCTTTGATCCGGTTCTCTAATAAAAGGAGGCCTTAATATCCCTTAGTTTCCGCTAGGATCCCGCTGCCACGGGAGGGTAGGAAAAAGATGTCATGCAAGTTCTTTTCCATAAGCACGTATGACTATATTCGGAATACATGCCTACATTACATTGATGAATTGGAGCTAGTTCTGTGTGACCCTATGTTATAGCTATTACATGTGGAATCACATCCGACATAATTATCCATCACTGATCCATTGCCTACGAGCTTTTCATATATTGTCCTTCGCTTATTTACTTTTCCGTTGCTATTGTTACAATCACTACAAAACCCCAAAAATATTACTTTTACTATCTTTATCTTTACAAATGTTACCATTACTATCATACTACTTTGCTACTAAATACTTTGCTGCAGATACTAAGTTATCCAGGTGTGGTTGAATTGACAACTCAACTGCTAAGACTCAAGAATATTCTTTGGCTCCCCTTGTGTCCAATAAATAAATTTGGGTTGAATACTCTACCCTCGAAAGCTGTTGCGATCCCCTACACTTGTGGGTTATCAGGCGCCCCCTCCCTTGCTCCTTTCCCCTCCTTTCCACTAAAGCCCATTAAGGCCCATATACCTCCCGGGGGGTTCCGATAACCTCCCGGTGCTCCGGTATTATCCCGATCTCACCCGGAACCATTCCGTTGTCCAAATATAGTCGTCCAATATATCGATCTTTACGTCTCGACCATTTTGAGACTCCTCGCCATGTCCGTGATCACATCCGAGACACAGAACTATCTTCGGTACATCAAAACACATAAACTCATAATATAACTGTCATCTAACTTGAAGCGTGCGGACCCTACGGGTTCGAGAACTATGTAGACATGACCGAGACACGTCTCCGGTCAATAACCAATAGCGGAACCTGGATGCTCATATTGGCTCCCACATATTCTACGAAGATCTTTATCGGTCAAACCGCATAACAACATACGTTGTTCCCTTTGTCATCGGTATGTTACTTGCCCGAGATTCGATCATCGGTAACTCAATAGCTAGTTCAATCTCGTTACCGGCAAGTCTCTTTACTCGTTCAGTAATACATCATCCCACAACTAACAAATTAGTTGCAATGCTTGCAAGGCTTATAGTGATGTGCATTACCGAGTGGGCCCAGAGATACCTCTCCGACAATCGGAGTGACAAATCCTAATCTCAAAATACGCCAACCCAACAAGTACCTTTGGAGACACCTGTAGAGCACCTTTATAATCACCCAGTTACGTTGTGACATTTTGTAGCACACAAAGTGTTCCTCCGGTAAACGGGAGTTGCATAATCTCATAGTCATAGGAACATGTATAAGTCATGAAGAAAGCAATAGCAACATACTAAACGATCAAGTGCTAAGCTAACAGAATGGGTCAAGTCAATCACATCATTCTCCTAATGATGTGATCCCATTAATCAAATGACAACTCTTTGTCCATGGCTAGGAAACATAACCATCTTTGATTAACGAGCTAGTCAAGTAGAGGCATACTAGTGACACTCAGTTTGTCTATGTATTCACGCATGTATCATGTTTCTAGTTGATACAATTCTAGCATGAATAATAAACATTTATCATGAAATAATGAAATAAATAATAACTTTATTATTGCCTCTAGGGCATATTTCCTTCAGTCTCCCACTTGCACTAGAGTCAATAATCTAGTTCACATCATCATGTGATTCAACACCAATATTCACATCTGTATGTGATTAACACCCATAGTTCACATCATCATGTGACCAACACCCGAAGGGTTTACTAGAGTCAATAATCTAGTTCACATTGCTATGTGATTAACACCCAAAGAGTACTAAGGTATGATCATGTTTTGCTCGTGAGAGAAGTTTAGTCAACGGGTCTGTCACATTCAGAGCCGTATGTATTTTGCAAATATTCCATGTCTACAATGCTCTGCATGGAGGTACTCTAGCTAATTGCTCCCACTTTCAATATGTATCCAGATTGAGACTTAGAGTCATTTGGATCGGTGTAAAATCTTGCATCGATGTAACTCTTTATGACGAACTCTATTATCACCTCCATAATCAAGAAACATCTCCTTAGTCCTCACTAAGGATATTCTTGACTGTTGTCCAGTGATCTACTCTTAGATCAAAATTGTATTCCTTTGCCAAACTCAGAGCAAGGTATACAATAGGTCTGGTACACAGCATAGCATACTTTATAGAACCTATGACTGAGGCATAGTGAATGACTTTTCATTCTCTTTCTATTATCTGCCATGGTCGGGTTTTGAGTCTTACTCAACTTCACACCTTTGCATCACAGGCAAGAACTCTTTATTTGACTGTTCCATTTTGAACTACTTCAAAATCTTGTCAAGGTATGTACTAATTGAAAATCTTATCAAGCGTCTTGATTTATCTCAATAGATCTTGATGCTCAATATGTAAGTAGCTTTACTAAGGTCTTTCTTTGAAAAACTCCTTTCAAACACTCCTTTATGCTTTCCAGAAAATTCTACATCATTTCCGATCAACAATATGTCATTCACATATACTTATTAGAAAGGTTGTAGTGCTCCCATGCACTTTCTTGTAAATATAGGCCTTTCCAAAAGTCTGCATAAAACCATATGCTTTGATCAACTCATCAAAGCGTATATTCCAACTCCGAGATTCTTGCACTAGTTCATTGATGGATTGCTGGAGCTTGCACACTTTGTTAGCACCTTTAGGATTGACAAAACCTTCTGGTTGCATCATATACAACTCTTCTTTAATAAATCCATTAAGGAATGTTGTTTTGACATCCATTTGCCAGATTTCATAAAATCTGGCAACATGATTCAGACAGACTTAAGCATCGAAATGAGTGAGAAAATCTCATCGTATTCAACATCTTGAACTTGTCTAAAAACTTTTTGCGACAAGTCGAGCTTTCTAGATAGTAACACTACTATCAGCGTCCGTCTTCCTCTTGAAGATCCATTTATTTTCTATGACTTGCCAATCATCGGGCAAGACAACCAAAGTCCACACTTTGTTCTCATACATGCATCCCATCTCAGATTTCATGGCCTCAAGCCATTTCACGGAATCTGGGCTCATCATATCTTCCTCACAGTTCGTAGGTTCATCATGGTCTAGTAACATGACTTCCACAACAGGATTACCGTACCACTCTGGTGCGGATATTATTTTGGAAGACCTACGAGGTTTGGTAGCAACTTGATCTGAAGTTTCATGATCATCATCATTAACTTCCTCACTTATTAGTGTAGGAATCACTGGAACTGTCTTCTGTGATGAACTACTTTCCAACAAGGGAGAAGGTACAATTACCTCATCAAGTTCTACTTTCCTCCCACTCACTTCTTTCGAGAGAAACTCCTTCTCTAGAAAGGATCCATCTTAGCAATGAATATCTTGCCTTCGGATCTGTGATAGAAGGTGTACCCAACAATTTCCTTTGGGTATTCTATGAAGACGCACTTCTCCAATTTGGGTTTGAGCTTATCTGGTTGAAACTTTTTCACATAAGCATCGCAGCCCCAAACTTTAAGAAACGACAACTTTGGTTTCTTGCCAAACCATAGTTCATAAGGCGTCGTCTCAATGGATTTTGATTGTGCCCTTTTTAAAGTGAATGCAACTGTCTCTAATGCATAACCCCAAAACGATAGTGGTAAACCGATAAGAGATATCATGGATCACACAATATCCAATAAAGTGCGGTTACGATGTTCGGACACACCATAACATTGTGGTGTTCTAGGTGGTGTGAACTGTGAAACTATTCCACATTGTTTTATATGAAGGCCAAACTCGTAACTCAAATATTCTCCTCCACCATCAGATCGTAGAAACTTTATTTTCTTGTTACGATGATTCTCCACTTAACTCTTAAATTCTTTGAACTTTTCAAATGTTTCAGATTTGTATTTCATTAAGTAGATATACTCATATCTGCTCAAATCATCTTGTGAAAGTCAGAAAATAATGATACCCGCCACGAGCATCAATACTCATTGGACCGCATAGATCAGTATGTATTATTTCCTATAAGTCACTAGCTCGTTCCATTGTTTCGGAGAACGGAGTTTTAGTCATCTTGGCCATAAGGCACGGTTCGCAAGCATGAAATGATTCAAAAAATCCATCTTTATGGAGTTTCTTCATGCGCTTTACACCGATATGACCCAAACGGTAGTGCCATAAATATGTTGCACTATCATTATCAACTTTGCATCTTTTGGCATCAATATTATGAATATGTGTATTACCATGATCAAGATTCAATAAGCCATCAACATTGGGTGTATGAACATAGAAGGTTTTATTCATGTAAACAGAATAAAAATTTATTCTCTGTCTTAGATGAATAATTGTATCGCAATAAACATGATCTAATCATATTTATGCTCAACGCAAACACCAAATAACATTTATTTAGGTTCAACACTAATCTCGAAAATATAGGGAGTGTACGATGATGATCATATCAATCTTGGAACCACTTCCAACACACATCGTTACCTCACCCTCAACTAGTCTCGGTTTATTCTGTAACTCGTATTTCAAGTTACTAATCTTAGCAATCGAACAAGTATCAAATACTCAGGGGCTACTATAAACACTAGTAAGGTACACATCAATAACCTGTATATCAAATATACCCTTGTTCACTTTGCCATCCTTCTTATCCACCAAATATTCAGGACATTTCCGCTTCGAGTGACCATTTCCTTTGCAGTAGAAGCACTTAGTTTCAGGCTTTGGTCCAGCTTTTGGGCTTCTTTATGGGAGTGACAACTTGCTTGTCATTCTGCTTGAAGTTCCCTTTCTTTCCCTTTGCCCTTTTTCTTGAAACTAGTGG
Source organism: Triticum dicoccoides (assembly GCF_002162155.2). Taxonomy (NCBI): domain Eukaryota; kingdom Viridiplantae; phylum Streptophyta; class Magnoliopsida; order Poales; family Poaceae; genus Triticum; species Triticum dicoccoides. The sequence goes on along the minus strand of NC_041383.1, from coordinate 575,610,664 downwards.
TCTTGTCAATCATCAACACTTTATGCTCTTTCTTGATTTCTACCTTCGTCGATTTCAGCATCATGAAGAGCTCATGAATCGTTTTCGTCATCCCTTGCATACTATAGTTCATCATGAAGTTCCAGAAACTTGTTGATGGTGACTAGAGAACTCTGTCAATCACTATCTTATATGGAAGATTAACTCCCACTTGATTCTAGCGATTGTAGTACTCAGACAATCTAAGCACTTGCTCACTAGTTGAGCAATTCTCCTCCATCTTTTAGGCAAAGTATTTGTCATAGGTCTCATACCTCTTGACACGGGCATGAGTCTGAAATACCAATTTCATCTCATGGAACATCTCATATGTTCCGTGACGTTTCAAAAATGTTTTTGTAGTCCCGGTTCTAAGCCATAAAGCATGGTGCACAAAACTATCAAGTAGTCATCATATTGAGCTAGCCAAACATTCATAACGTCTGCATCTACTCCTGCAATAGGTCCGTCACCTAGCGGTGCATCAAGGACATAATTCTTCTGTGCAGCAATGAGGATAAACCTCAAATCACGGACCAAGTCCACATCATTGCTACTAACATCTTTCAACATAGTTTTCTCTAGGAACATATATAAAAACATAGGGAAGCAACAACGCGAGCTATTGATCTACAATATAATTTGCAAAATACTATCAGGACTAAGTTCATGATAAATTAAAGTTCAATTAATCATATTACTAAAGAACTCCCACTTAGATAGACATCCCTCTAGTCATCTAAGTGATCACGTGATCCAAATCAACTAAACCATAACCGATCATCACGTGAAATGGAGTAGTTTTCAATGGTGAACATCACTATGTTGATCATATCTACTATATGATTCACGCTCGACCTTTTGGTCTCAGTGTTCCGAGGCCATATCTGCATATGCTAGGCTCGTCAAGTCTAACCTGAGTATTCTGCGTGTGCAAAACTGGCTTGCACCCATTGTAGATGGACGTAGAGCTTATCACACCCAATCATCACGTGGTGTCTGGGCACGACAAACTTTGGCAACGGTGCGTACTCAGGGAGAACATTTTTATCTTGAAATTTAGTGAGAGATCATCTTATAATGCTACCGTCAATCAAAGCAAGATAAGATGCATAAAGGATAAACATCACATGCAATCAATATAAGTGATATGATATGGCCATCATCATCTTGTGCTTGTGATATCCATCTCCGAAGCACCGTCATGATCACCATCGTCACTGGTGCGACACCTTGATATCCATCGTAGCATCGTTGTCGTCTCGCCAACTATTGCTTCTATGAAAATTGCTACCGTTTAGTGATAAAGTAAAGCAATTACAGGGCGTTTGCATTGCATACAACAAAGCGACAACCATATGACTCCTGCCAGTTGCCGATAACTTGGTTACAAAACATGATCATCTCATACAATAAAATATAGCATCACGTCTTGACCATATCACATCATAACATGCCCTGCAAAAACAAGTTAGACGTCCTCTACTTTGTTGTTGCAAGTTTTACGTGGCTGCTACGGGTTGAGCAAGAACCGTTCTTACCTACACATCAAAACCACAATGATAGCTCGTCAAGTTAGTGTTGTTTTAACCTTCTCAAGGACCTGGCGTAGCCACACTCGGTTCAACTAAAGTTGGAGAAACTGACACCCGCCAGCCACCTATGTGCAAAGCACGTCGGTAGAACTAGTCTCCGTAAGTGTACGCGTAATGTTGGTCTGGGCCGCTTCATCCAACAATACCACCAAACCAAAGTATCAGATGCTGGTAAGCAGTATGACTTGTATCGCCCACAACTCACTTGTGTTCTGCTCGTGCATATAACATCAACGCATAAAACCTAGGCTCGGATGCCACTGTTGGGTAACGCAGTAATTTTAAAAAAATACATACGCACACGCAAGATCATGGTCATGCATAGCAACAAGAGGGGGGAGTGTTGTCCACGTACGACGGAAAGCGGAAGCGTTAATGCGGTTGATGTAGTCGTACGTCTTCACGACCCGACCGATCAAGCACTGAAAGCACGACACCTCCGAGTTCTTGCACACGTTTAGCTCGATGACATCCCTCGAACTCAGATCCAGCCGAGTGTCGAGGGAGAGTTACGTCAGCACGACGACGTGGTGACGATGATGATGTTCTACCGATGTAGGGCTTTGCCTAAGCACCGCTATGATATTATCGAGGTGGACTATGGTGGAGGGGGGCACCGCACACGGCTAAGAGATCCAAGGGATCAATTGTTGTGTCTACGGGGTGCTCCCCTCCTTCGTATATAAAGGAGGAAAGGAGGGGGCCGGCCAGGAGGAGGAGGCGCCCCCAAGGGGGGGAGTCCTACCCTACCGGGAGTAGGACTCCTCCTTTTCCTACTTGGAAAGGGAGAGGGAAGGAAGAGGAAGGAGGGAGGAAGGAAAGGGGGGGCCTTCCCAATTCGGATTGGGCTTGGGGGGCGTGCCCCCTCTGAAAGCACAAGTGCTCCCTAGGTGGTTTTGGTAATTAATGTGAACATATATCTTGTTGGACTAACACTTTTATCTAGTATATTTCAGACAAGTTCAACAATGAAGTGGCATGGACTAAAGGATGTGGAACCCCTTCAAGATGCTAAGGACAAGGGATTGGCTCAAGCTTCAAGCTCAAGACTCTTCATTTTATATTTTAGTGATCCAAGATCACATTGAGTCTATAGGAAAAGCAAATACTATCAAGAAGGGATGAGGTGTTACTTAATGAGTTTCTTGCTCCACAGTGCTTAGTGATATGCTCCAAAAAACCCTCAACTACTTTCCCACATCCACACATATGACCTAATCCTAGTCAAACTCGGCCCCACCGATTCTTTCTGTCCAACGCCACCGAGTTCAGATGTCATAGCCACTGCCACAAACCCTAGGCAAATCGGTCTCACCAATAGGGATCTCGGTCTCACCGAGATGGGATTGTAATCTCTCTGTGTATGTCCATTACCAAAATCGGTCTTACCGAGTTTGAGCAACGGTACTACCGAGATTACAATGTAAACTCTTTGGTTAACTTATTACCCAAATCGGTCTCACCGAGTTGGTGTAATCGGTCCCACCGAGTTTGCCCGACCAACTCTTTGGTTAGCTAATTACCAAAATCGGTCTCACCGAGATTACGTTATGCCCTAACCCTAACCATATCGGTCCTACCGACTTGCATTTCATTCCCACCGAAAACCCTAACGGTCACATTGTTTACTGAATCGGTCCGACCGAGTTTGTTGATTCGGTCCCACCGAGATTGGTAAATTGTGTGTAACGGTTAGATTTTGTGTGGAGGCTATATATACCCCTCCACCTCCTCTTCATTCATGGAGAGAGCCATCAGAACAAACCTACACTTCCAACTTACCATTTCTGAGAGAGAACTACCTACTCATGTGTTGAGGCCAAGATATTCCATTCCTACCATATGAATCTTGATCTCTAGCCTTCCCCAAGTTGCTTTCCACTCAAATCTTCTTTCCACCAGATCCAAATCCTATGAGAGAGAGTTGAGTGTTGGGGAGACTATCATTTGAAGCACAAGAGCAAGGAGTTCATCATCAACACACCATTTGTTACTTCTTGGAGAGTGGTGTCTCCTCGATTGGCTAGGTGTCACTTGGGAGCCTCCGACAAGATTGTGGAGTTGAACCAAGGAGTTTGTAAGGGGAAGGAGATCGCCTACTTCGTGAAGATCTACAGCTAGTGAGGCAAGTCCTTCGTGGGCGACGGCCATGGTGGGATAGACAAGGTTGCTTCTTCATGGACCCTTCTTGGGTGGAGCCCTCCATGGACTCGCGCAACCGTTACCCATCGTGGGTTGAAGTCTCCATCAACGTGGATGTACGATAGTACCACCTATCGGAACTACGGCTCAAAAATCACCGTGTCTCCAAATTGCGTTTGAAATCTCCAAACCCTTCCCTTTACATTCTTGCAAGTTGCATGCTTTACTTTCCGCTGCTCATATACTCCTTTGCATGCTTGCTTGACTTGTGTGAAGATTGCTTGACTTGTGCTAAGATTGCTAAAATCTGCCAAAGACTAAAATTGGGAAAAGGCATAATTTTTAATTGGTCAAGTAGTCTAATCACCCCCCTCTAGACTTACTTACTTCTTCTCAAGGTCCTACAAGTGGTATCAGAGCATTGGTCTCCATTGCTTTGGTTTAATCACCATTGGAGGAAGATGGATGAGTCTACTTTGGGGAGTCTTAGACATAGAGTGCCTATACTTGATGGAGAGTATTTTCATGAGTGGAAAAGTGATATGCTTGTAATTTTCAATCAATATCATTTGAACAAGTACATTGCTAGTCCTTGTGCACCTTATGTTGATCCCATGCATCCCACCCTTGATGAGTCTATTGACATGATAAGAAATGTTAGAACTGTTAATCTTATCACTAGAGGCTTGCCTAGAAACTTGATTGGAAAACTGCCTACTCTTGAGTGTGCCTACACTATATGGAAATTTCTTGAGGAACGATTTCCTAATTATTCTTTGAAAAATCTGGATGAAATTCTTCATAAGTCTATTGCCTTGAGTAAGATGAATTCCAATGATCCTATGTTTGGTAATCGTCTATTTGAACTTACAAATCTTATGCGTGCCAAAGGAAATGTTGGAATTATTAGCGATATTATTTCCGAAGCTACTAGAATTCATAGAGGATATTATTGTCAAACTAATACTAATGAATCACTCTCACTAGGAATTGATCCACCACATGACAATGTTGAACATGGATACTATGACGAGGATGATGATGATGACTTTGATCTTGATGATGCGATGAGACACTTTGGTCTTATGGCAAATCTTTGGGGATATATGGAAGGACGAAAGGAATGGGTTCTTGACAGTGGATGTACCGATCACATGACCGGAGATAAAGACATGTTTCGTGAGCTTGCTGAAAATGATAGTGCTCGAAAGTATGTCACTTTCGGAGACAACTCAAAGGGTAAGGTGGTTGGCCTTGGTAAGGTGGCCATCTCACATGATAGCTCAATTCAAAATGTTATGCTCGTCGAATCTCTTGGCTACAACTTACTTTCAGTATCTAGACTTGCTGATTTTGGTTTCAATGTCCTATTTACTGAAGTAGATTGCCAAGTGTTTCGTCGAGACAATCATAAAATGGTCTTTACCGGTATACGTAGAGGTGATCTTTACATTGTTGATTTCTCTAAAAAGGCTCAACCTAGAACATGCTTCATTGCTAAATCCTCTAAAGGTTGGTTATGGCATAGACGACTAGGTCACGTTGGCATGAGAAAACTTGACAAGCTTATTAAAGGAAATCATATCCTTGGTGTTAACGATGTCATATTTGATAAGGATAGACTTTGCAGTGCTTGTCAAGCAGGTAAGCAGGTTGCAGGAAGGCATCCCGTAAAGAACATCATGACCACAAGGAGGCCACTTGAGCTACTTCACATGGATCTTTTTGGTCCCAACGCTTACAAAAGTCTCAGTGGAAATTCTTTTGGTCTAGTTATAGTTGATGATTTTTCAAGATTTACGTGGGTGTTCTTTCTCGATGACAAATCGCAGGTCCAAAAGATCTTCAAAAACTTCGCCAGGAAGGCTCAAAATCAGTTTGAAGTGAAGATCAAGAAGGTTCGCAGCGACAACGGAACGGAGTTCAAGAACGCAAATGTGGACAACTTTCTTGATGAAGAAGGGATTTCACACGAGTTCTCGGCTACGTACACACCTCAACAAAATGGAGTTGTTGAGAGGAAGAACGGGACGCTCATCGAAATGGCGAGAATGATGCTTGATGAGTACAAGACGCCGAAGCACTTTTGGGCAGAAGCGGTTGAGACAGCTTGTCATGCAACAAATCACTTGTATCTTCACAAGCTACTCGGCAAGACGGCATACGAGCTTCTCACCGGTAACTAACCCCAAGTTGGATACTTTCGAGTATTCGGCTCAAAGTGCTACATTCTTGATAAGCATCATCGTTCTAAATTTGCTCCTAAGTCTCATGAAGGTTTCCTACTTGGTTATGGCTCAAACTCTCACACATACCGTGTCTACAACAATTTCACCCGAAAGGTTGAAGAAACGGTAGATGTGAAGTTTGATGAATCTAACGGCTCGCAAGTAGAGCAATTGACAATTGATGTAGGAGACAAAGACCCCTCGGAAGCAATCCAAGACTTGTCTATTGGCAAGGTTCGTCCAACGGAGGTGAAGGAGAGTACCTCGTCCGTCCAAGTGGAAGCTTCTACTTCATGACAAGGTGAACCAAGAGTTGATACGGAAGCATCCACAAGTGGGACACACCAAGGTGAAGAAAACTAGGAAGTACATCAAGAACGTCAACAACCTCCTTCTCCACCACGACAAGAGAACGACAACGCCAATAATGAAGAAGGCCAAGAAGATGAAGAAGATGTTCAACCAAGACCCAAGCAAAAGCTGTCACGAGTTCGAGCAAGAATTGCTAAAGACCATCCCGTCGAGCAAATCTACAATGATATTTAAACCGGGAGAATCACTCGCTCTAAAACTCGTTTAGCTAACTTGTCGGCGTTCTGGGAACGGGGGTCCCCAGACTTGCCTGCCTGCGGCCTGCGGCGTGGCTCAAGGGGCGGCCCAACACGGCCCAATCTTCATCAGCACGAGCTCAAGACCCTCGCGAGGGGCCAAGCCTCGCGGGGTGGACGACATGAAGCTTCCTCAGGCACGGCCTCGTCAGGATGGCTCGCGAGGAGGCGGAGAGATCAAGGTGGGGCACCTCACGAGGTGCCCATGACGCAAGCCATGATGACCAAAGGCGCCAGGCGGGCGCCAGCCCGCGCAGTGTCCTTCTTTCCCCTTTGGTGCAAAGGGGGCAAGCGCAGGCGACAACATCAAGCAAATGCATCCATTTCGGTGCAACAAGACCAAGACCGATGCAACGGCAGGAAGGAGGTCATTGTGGAGCCCAAGCCGGCATCACCATCAGAGCCTTTGACAGGTGAGGACCAACTTTAGTCAGGATAAGTGTACTAGATGTTCCCCTTCGAAATGGCCAATTGTTGGCGCCCTTCCCGCTCAATATTTGGGAAGAGGCCCAGGGCCTTTGCCTATAAATAGGACTAGCCACTCTCAAGGCAAGGGATCGACGAATCGAACCTTAGCCAGAACCACCAACGCAAGGACCCCTCCCCTCGCGAGGCTATTCTTCCTTGTATTGTTCATCATCATCCCAAGAGGAAATCCACCACACCACACACTGGAGTAGGGTATTACACCACAATGGTGGCCTGAACCAGTATAAACCCTGTGTCTCTTGTGTTGTTCCTTTCGTAGCTTAGATCCTAATGAGTCGGCGAGGTGCAGGTGGGTAGAGGGCGAGATCTTTGCGCGCACCCCAGTGGTCGAACCTAGAGGGTCTGCCGGAACCCGAAATCCGACATTTGGTGCGCCAGGTAGGGGTGCGCCGGAATCCACCTTCTGCCGCTTCGCGCCCCGTCGCATTGTCATCATCATGTCCGGTGACCAGGCAGGCAACCCTGATCCCTGGGCGGCCTGGCCCGCCCACGCAGAGCCGCTCGCCCCGGGCAACCCCATACCCCAGGCAGCTCGTGGTCCGCAGGGCGCTGCGGGCCGCGGGCGGCGCAGACAGGCAACGACAGCTCTCACGACACGGCAGGCGCGGTCGGCGGCGAGGGCCTCCCACCATGCTGCGGCCACGGCGCCGTACACCCGCCGGGAGCAGGCGAACTCGAGGGCCGCGCTCACGGTGGCCCGAGAGCTGCTGCAATGCAGGCTGCTGGAAGGCGGCCACGACGTGCTGCTGGAGCGGGTGGCAGAGCTCCTGGGCTTCGCCTCCTTGGGGGCTCCCCCCTTCTGCACCTAACTCCCACCTCAGGTCCAGGGTGGCCCGCACGGAGGCTCCATGCACGCCCGTGCAGCCCCAAGCGGACTCCAAGGCCACCCCAACGCCGGCCAGGCCGTCAGCGTCGGGCCAGCAGCGGCGCTACCTCCGCCCCTGGCTAGCGAAGAAGGACTCGCCACAACCCAGGGCCCCGGTGGGCCGCCGCGCTACCATCCCCAGGCGGGCGCCTCAAGCAGCACTGCGTGGCACGCGGGGCGCTACGGCATGGCCTTCGGGATGGCGGCCCCAGAAGAGTACGTGCCCCACGTGATGGACCAAGGGTGTGCGCATGAGGACGAACAAGGCTTGCTTCTTGGCCCAAGCTGGGGGGACGAGACACCAGAAGCTGAGCTCTTCCAGGAGCCCCAGAAGGCCCCGTCGGCTACGCTAGAAGCAATGATTATCAGGTACCACTAATTCCTCAGGAGCAGGCATACGCCAACCATGGATCGTAGGAGGTGCATGTCACCACAACGGGCGACTGCCCCCACTCCCGCAGCTTCCTACCCCTCAGGAGGAGGGCGCCGGGGGCTGCAGGAGAGGGGCCAAGATCCGGCATCACCACCGCGGCGTTTGGAGCAAGGCGTCCTCAGGAGGTAGGCGCTCTGCTGGGGACGTGCCTTAGGGCCTGCCCCTGGCAGAGGACCTGAGGTCGTCGGGGGAACCGCAGGTGACCGCTCTACCCCATCGGCGGTGTCCTGGTTTCCGGTCGTCGTCGGTGGCACTGGAGTGTGGCGCAAGGCGGGGCCCTCGTCTGGCGATATGAAGCAAGGCCGGTACCTGTGAAGAAGGCCCAGTGCCTGTGAAGCTCACCGCCCCGTGACACTCTCACGTAATAATGAGTGGGGCTGTACACGCCCTGGAGTCTCAAGGGTGCCAGCCTCAGGCCCTGTGGCTCCCTCCCACACCCAGTGGCAGCATTTAGCTCAACGCTGGTGAGAAGACATCCAAGACTAGACTAGGTGCCGGACGCGGCCTTTTTCTGCTTTCATTGCTTTTCCCCTTGGCTGTTTTTTCCCCCATTGGATTTAAGTTGGATTTGAGGTCGAAGATTTGCGTGTGTTCGGGGAAGGGGTGTTTAGTCTCGTTCGAGCAATCTCTCGCGTTCTGGCTACCACTTCGCCTCAGCTGCCTCCCCTCGTGAGCCCCTCGCAAGCCGGGCCAGGCCTAGCTTGCGTGCAGACCAGACTGCCGCCGTCACGATCTCTCAGAAGGTTTTCATTACAGGTTCGATGGGCTCACTTAGGAGACGCTCGAGACACCACAGCCCTCCGCAGGCTAACTCGAGGCCCATGTGGGTCGAAGGGACAACACGCGGTCAGTCGGATAAATCCCCCAATGCATCCTCAGGGGCACCTCCTGAATCTTCGCTGGCGTCGCTGGCCTCGCCGTCGCTCTTCGCGTCACCATCAGCGGCGTCAGGGCCATTCACCACTTCGCCTCCATCAGCAGCCACGACCACACCGTCGTTATCAGAAGCGAAGGCCCTAACGAGGGTATCCATGTTGTCTTCCACCCAGCGCGCCAGGTCGCCCCGGACGGCCTGGGGTACTGGGGCGATGGCGGCGTCGAAGTCAAAGTTGGGGTCCATGTTCCGAAGGTAGCTGAAGACGCGAGAGAAGGCACGCCCGAGCAGGGCGCGGCCCCTCTCCTCCACCAGCCTGTTGGCTCTGACCGACCGCGCCTCCATCTGCGTCACCACATCGGTGAAGAACTGAAGATTGCCAGCATAATTGACTGCGTGGGGCTCGTCAACAGCCGCCTCGCAGATGTTGCCCAAGGCCGTGTTGGCTCTCTCCCGGAGCATGGTGAGCATGGGGCCGTGCTCGTGCTCCAGAAGCCGCCGCTGGCGTATCTCGTCCTCGTTCTGCCGCGCAACGACCTCAGCCTCGTCCACCCATTGGCGTAGAAGAAGTGCCTCGGCGCGGGAGGTAGTCAGCTCCTCCTGCGCCACGCCGAGGGCGGCCTGGGAAGCATTGGCTCGCCGCGTCACTTCCTCCAGCTTGGCCCTCAGGGCGGCGGTACTACCTTCAGCCTCGACCCGGATCAACCCCGGTCTCTCCTCTAGCTCGCGCTCGAGGTTCAAGCGGGCTGTCGCCACCCCGCGTTCAACCTCTACCAGGACTCGGGCCTCGCGCGCAGCAACGTCATCGTCCGCCTGTGTCACCAAGTGCTCTCTCGTCTCCAGACGTTCGAGATCGCGTGCGCGCTCAGCAGCTTCCAGCGTTAGTGCCTCCTCACGCCTCAGGAGCTCTGCCTGGTCGACCGAAGCCATCTTCATCGACGCAAGGGCCATCTCATGCAGCTCCACCTGCTGCTCCAGGGAGTGGCACCGGGCCTGGAGTTCCCGCGCCCGCTCCTCCACCGCCTCACGCCGCCGGTCAGCCTCTCGGGCCTCCTCGACATCCCGGGAACGGGCCTCCCGAGAGGCCGCCAGCAATGCCTCGGCCTCCTCATTGTCGAGGTCACGCTGTTGGCATGCAAGGGCAACAACCGCCTTCAGCTTGCGCCTCTTTTCAGCCAGGCGCAGGCCCTCAGCCTCGAGGTGTTCATCTTCATCAGCAAGCTCTTCACCAAGCCGGCTCACCGCATCAGCCGCCCTCCGGAGAAACTCTTGGCGAAGAGCGCGACGCCCCCGAGCGTGCTCGAGCATGTCTTCTGCATCGTCATCCGCCCAAGTAAGCGTGGGGGGCCACGAATCAGCACTCCTCCTCTGGGCAGGGGGCTGGGGGCTGGCGCCCTCACGATGGCCGGGCACGCCTCGCCAGAAGCCCGTCCAGGAGCCAGCCCATCCCCAAATGAAGAGCATAGGGCTGACCGCAGCCAATCACCATCCACGACCAGACACGAAGCCCAAGGCAGGCTGGCTACGCCCCGAGAAGGCTCGCGAAGGAGGTTCACAAGGCACGCAGAGCCGCGATGCACCACAGGATGGCTCACCTCTCCGACCGGCCTCACCGCGAGGGCTCTGCTTGAGCTCGGAGCACTCGAAGACGGTGGAGGGGGCGGAGCCTGGGGGGATGGATCCTCAGCCATCTCCAAGAGCTCGGCAGGAAGGGCCCTGCAGTGCAAGGATCAGCCAAAGCAACTGGAGGATCATGAGCTAGTAAGGGGGAAGGCTTACTCGTCAATGGCGAAATACTTTCGGCGCTTCAGCAGGCGGCAAGGGTAATCGTCACCCAAGGCCTCCCTTCTCTTCCAAAGAGCCTCGAAGTCCACGCAGAAGAGACCCAGGAGTTGAGCGCAGGGGTCAGCCTGCGACGAGGAAGAAGTGTCAAGATGCCCAGCATCCGGGGCGTCGTCCTGATGCGCGCCACCAGTCGCCTCACCAAGAAGGGTAGCTGGGGCCCCAGCGGCCTCAACCACAGGTGCCGCAGGCAGCGGCTCAACGCCTTCAGTCGCAGCAGTACGGGCCTCAGGAGCTGCCCCCTCAGGAGTGCTGCCTGGCATCGTTACCCCGGCAGGGCCCCCCTCAGCCTCCAGCGGCCCATGTGAAAGTACAACTATCCCTAGGTGGTTTTGGTAATTCATAAAAACATATAGCTCACTGAGCTAATGCTATTCCAAGACTATTATTTCAGGAAAGCTCAATGAATGGCATGGCATGGATGATGAAAGTGGATCCCTTAAAATACTAAGGACAAAGGATTGGCTCAAGCTCAAAGGCTCAAGACTCTTCATTTTATATTTTAGTGATCCAAGATCACATTGAGTCTATAGGAAAAGCCAATACTATCAAGGAGGGATGAGGTGTTGCTTAATGAGCCTCTTGCTTCATGTGCTTTGTGATATGCTCCAAAACCCTCAGCTACTTTCCCACATCCACAAATGACCTAAACCCAAAGCCAAAATCGGTCACACCGATTCTTCCAATCCGGCGCCACCAATTCCAAAAGTCATAGCCACTGCCACAAACCCGAAGCAAACCGGTCCTACCGATAGGGATCTCGGTCTCACTGAGATGAGATTGTAATCTCTCTGTTTCCCTTCGTAATGTTTCGGTCTAACCGAAGTGAGTGATCGGTCCCACCGAGATTGCAATGTAAACTCTTTGTTTCCCTTTTGTAACATTTTGGTCTCACCGAAAAGAGCAAATCGGTCCCACCGAGTTTACCTGACCAACTCTCTGGAAAGCTTATTACCAAAATCGGTCTTACCCAGTTTGTGTAATCGATCTTACCGAGATTAATTATGCCCTAACCCTAACCGAATCGCTCTCACCGAGTTGCATATCAGTCCCACCGAAAATCACTAACGGTCACTAGGTTTACTAAATCGGTCCGACCGAGTCTGTCGAATCGGTCCCACCGAGTTTGGAAAATTGTGTGTAACGGTTAGATGTTGTGTGGAGGCTATATATTCCCCTCCACCTCCTCTTCATTCGTGGAGAGAGCCATCAGACTAAACCTACACTTCCAACTTACCATTTCTGAGAGAGAACCACCTACTCATGTGTTGAGGCCAAGATATTCCATTCCTACCATATGAATCTTGATCTCTAGCCTTCCCAAGTTGCTTTCCACTCAAATCCTCTTTCCACCAGATCCAAATCATATGAGAGAGAGTTGAGTGTTGGGGAGACTATCATTTGAAGAACAAGAGCAAGGAGTTCATCATCAACGCACCATTTGTTACTTCTTGGAGAGTGGTGTCTCCTAGATTGGCTAGGTGTCACTTGGGAGCCTCCGACAAGATTGTGGAGTTGAACCAAGGAGTTTGTAAGGGCAAGGAGATCGCCTACTTCGTGAAGATCTACCGCTAGTGAGGCAAGTCCTTCGTGGGCGACGGCCATGGTGGGATAGACAAGGTTGCTTCTTCGTGGACCCTTCGTGGGTGGAGCCCTCCGTGGACTCGCGCAGCCGTTACCCTTCGTGGGTTGAAGTCTCCATCAATGTGGATGTACGATAGCACCACCTAACGGAACCACGCCAAAAATAGCCGTGTCTCCAATTGCGTTTGAATCCTCCAAACCCTTCCCTTTAATTTCTTGCAAGTTGCATGCTTTAATTTCCGCTGCCTATATACTCTTTGCATGCTTGCTTGAATTGTGTGATGATTGCTTGACTTGTCCTAAGATAGCTAAAATTTGCCAAACTATAAAAGTGGGAAAAGGTTAAGTTTTTAATTGGTCAAGTAGTCTAATCACCCCCCTCTAGACTTACTTCAAGGTCCTAGAAGTGGTATCAGAGCTTTGGTCTCCATTTGCTTTGATTTCCATAGCTTTTGGTGGTCATAGCCTTGGTTTCACAACCTAGGAGAGTATGGCGTCTAGCGAGGGAAATTATCACCGTAGAGGTCCTTACTTTGATGGTACTAATTTTGCTAGTTGGAAGCATAAGATGAAAATGCATATTCTCGGACATAACCCCGCCATTTGGGCAATTATTTGTATTGGCTTGCAAGGTGAATTCTTTGATGGGAGAGAACCGAACCGTGAAGCGAATGCGGGAGAATTGAAGATGCTGCAATACAACGCTCAAGCTTGTGATATCATCTTCAACGGATTGTGCCCCAAAGAATTCAATAAAATCAGCCGTCTTGAGAATGCAAAGGAAATTTGGGATACTTTGATTGATATGCACGAAGGTACCAAATCCGTCAAGGAATCCAAGTTGGATGTGCTCCAAAGTCAGCTTGACAAGTTCAAAATGAAGGATGGTGAAGGTGTCGCTGAAATGTACTCTAGGATTGCACTTATCACAAATGAGATTGCCGGCTTAGGGAGTGAAGAGATGACCGACAGATTCATCATGAAGAAGATCCTAAGAGCATTGGATGGGAAGTATGATACCGTGTGCACATTGATCCAAATGATGCCAAACTACAAAAATCTCAAGCCAACGGAAGTCATTGGAAGAATTGTTGCTCATGAGATGTCACTCAAGGATAAGGAGGAACTTCACAACAAGTCAAGTGGTGCTTACAAAGCCTCAAGTGAAGCCCCCACATCATCAAGTGAGAAACAAACCTTCAATGAAAAATTGAGCTTAATGGTGAAGAACTTCAACAAATTCTACAAGAGTAGAAGCAAAGAAAGAAGCTCCAAGTCAAGGTCTTATCATGACAAAAGATCTTCTAGTCGAGAGCGCAATTGCTACAATTGTGGGAGGCTTGGACACTAATCCAATGAGTGTACGTCACCCTACAAAACAAGAGAAGATTCTCCAAAAAGAAGAAGCAAAAGAGAAGAATCACCACCAAGAGACAGGAGGAGTAGAGATGATCGTTATGAACGAAGACCCTCACGGAGAAGCAAGGATACGGAAAGGAAGGACAAGTCATCAAGGAGCTACACAAAACGAAGACATCAAGCTCATGTTGGTGAATGGGTATCCGGCTCTGACTCCTACAATCACTCCGAGAGAAGCTATCACTCCGACTCCGAACATACTCAAGATGAAGGTGTTGCCGGTCTAGCACTTGTGTCAACCAACTCCTACAACATATTTGATTCACCAAATGAAGGAATTGGAAGATGCTCCATGGCCAAAGGTCCAAAGGTAACACATCCTGAGTATGTTGATTTCAATAGTGATGAAGATGACTTGCTTGTGGATGATGATTTACTTGTTGACAACTCTAGTGATGAATACTATGATGAAACGTCAATTAATCATGCTAATCAAAGGAATGACAATGATAAGGAGAAAATTGAGCTTCTAACTAAGGAACTAAACACTCTTAAGTTAGCTCATGAAACTATCTTCGAAAATCATCGAGAACTTTTAAGGGCTCATGAGAAGTTACGCTTTGAAAAGCTCAATCTTGAGCAAGAGCATGAGTTCTTAAAGGCAATCAATGATGATCTCCGTAAGAAAAGTTCTTCTTACATTGCCAAGCGTTTACTCCTATCTACTTACATGCCTCAAGTCAAGTCTGGTAACAAGTACAAGAAAGATACTTCCTCTAGTAGTAACAATAATAATGTTAAATCCAATATTGTTTCTTCTAGTAGTTCTCTTGATTCCACTAATGATTCTCTTAGCCAAGTTACACTTGAACAAGAAAATAGCTTATTGAAGGGAATTATAGAGAAAGGTGTTTACAAGAGCCTTGCCGGGAGTAAGCAATTCGAGGAAATTGTACGCAAGCAAGGAAGACACCGGAAGAATCAAGGTGTTGGTTTTGAACGAAAGTTCAATGCCAATGGAGTTGAGTGGGAAGAAGATCAATACCCCAAGACTAAGTGTGTTCCTCAACAAGAGAAGTATGATCCTACTTCCTTCAAGGGAACACAAGCTCAAGATGATCTTCCTCCACAAGACCACAAGAACAAAGGCAAGGATAAGCTTCAAGAAGAGATTGATGCATTTGAAGAAGCACCTAAGGTCTCGGTCAAGTGGATTCCCAAGACTACGTCAAGTTCTACTTCATCAAGTACAACTACAACTCCAAGGATTCCCATCAAGATGATGTGGATCCCGAAGAAGAAGAACTAGAGAGTTCTTGAGGGTGACTCCGCCAACATTCTTCACTCATATCTTTATGGCAAGGACAAGTGCAATCAACTTCCACATCTTGCACTAGTTCAAGGAGTCACAAACCCTCATGTTGGTAAGGCAAGGGACAAGGTAACCTAATGGTTTCATGGACATCATCTTGTGTGTGCATCACTCTATGTCTATGGATATTCTTGTTTGTTCCTTGTGGGACTAACCCATGTAGGCAAGTTGAAAGTGCAATTCACTCCAAAGGATTGCTCCAAATGATCTACTTCAACATTGAGCATCCACATCTTCAACACCTACATGAAGTCATCATCGACAAAACCCAAGGTTAGTTCATCCCTCTAAAGGGGGGATCTCACATCTAGGGGGAGCTTAACTCAAAAAATTGAGTCAAAGCAACTCTAATGGTGTGAACACATAAATGCATTATGTAAAAGTGGTCACCCCACTTGAGCTTAAACGATGAGTATGACCTATGATCAAATGTTCTCATTTGACTCCTAAGTCAATATACTCATATATAGATGACATAGTCATCGCCAATTGTTTGATAGATGCTAGAATTGGTTGTGCATGCTTTGCCACATATTTCATTTGCCATTTTATTGTGTGAGCATGTTGGTGCATATTTTACTCATTCAAGGACATCCACTTGTTGTTTTGATTGTTTGGTTCATTCTTCTTTTGATCAAGTGGATGGACAAGAATGCCTAAGAACCCTCTCTAGCTATCTATGCTTTTCTCGTCTCAAACTCTATTCATGCTACATCACAAAATTTGATCAAGTCAGATTTGAACCACTCTATGTGAGGAGCACTCCGAGTCCCCAATTCGTCATAGACTTAAACTTCCAAAACCTCTTTGTGATTCTCGGTCTGACCAATTCCTCCATTTCGGTCCTACCGAGATCATTAAGTTGATCTGAGTTTTCTATCTCGGTGCAACCGATTTGAACTTTTTGGTCACACCGAGTTGCTGTAACTGAACACAGTTATGCATCTCGGTGCCACCGAGTTGTTCCACTCGGTCACATCGACAGGGTCGGGCTATATATAGACACGGGCAAAATTTTGGAAATTTCTCCGAACCCCTTCGCCCACGCAATAGCTCGCTCTGCCATCGAAGGTCTCCGGATCGTCTCCTCGTCGCCAGCCGCCTCCTGTCGCTGGTCTCCGCCGCCGTCAACAGAATTCAACCCCACCATTGCCGCCGTAGCGAGTTCATCGCCGCACTAGGGTATGGACTCGATCTTTGTGCTATCCACAGCTGATTCCTAGCACATTGTACTCTTATTGATTCTTGCCACGATTGAAACAATCCTATCCAGCCAAAGTAGTCCGTAGAGTAGATTAGATTCAAATTTCTAGGGTTAGGTTTCCGCCGAAACCATCTCGGACCTACCGAGTTGAAAAACTCGGTCTCACTGATTTGGCGTATGCCATTGCACTATTGACTCTCGGTCTGACCGAGAATTACTAATCGGTGCGAGCGATTTTAGGATTTTGTGAAACCCTAGCAGTCTCGGTGCCATCAAACTGTGACTCGGTCCAACCGAGTTCATCAATTTAGGTTCCAAAAACTGCTTCGGTATCACCGAGTTTGAAAATCGGTTCATCCGAAATGCTTTCTGTGGAAAACTAAAACTGAATTTTTGAATCATTCTTTTGAAAAATCTCTGCATTTTGTGATGCTCATCCACTCTGTCTCATCTATAACTCTTCACAGGGTCAGCAGTCAGCTTTTGCAGCATGTCAGACCAAAGTGACAGTCAGAACAGGTCAGCAGAGCAGATTCACATGAGTGAGGGCACTAGTCCCTCTAGCACTTCAGATGAAGGGAGCAGAAGCACTCCTAGCAACCTGCCTAAGGCTGCTACCAGGCAAAGGAGAAAGAGAACCTCAGACTCAGAAGATGAGGACTACAAAGCTGAAGAAGATGAGGCTACTTCCAAGAAAGTGGTGCTCAAGAAGGAATATGACTCAACAAAGGATATAAAGCCAGGCATGAAGATTAAAAGGCCTACAAGAAGACAACCAATGCCCAAGGCCAGAGCATCAACTCAACTGCCTGTAAATCCTGATCCCAGAGAGCCAGATGCTGAAAGCAAGAAGAGGAAGGAAAGGGTCAAGAAGACCATGGCCAGAGTTTTTGGGCAACCTTCCATGATGGAAGAGGAAGAGCTTTCTTCACCAGCACTAAAGGCACCAAAGCTTATGGGTGATGCTATTAAATCTGGGGCTGCAACTTCTAAGCCCAAGGAAGCACCCAAAGCTGCCTCCAAGGCCAAGTCTGCACCAAAGAGGAATACCAGGAGTATTCCAGCTGCTGAGAAGAACAAGGCCCCAGTGCCTGAGGTTGCTAAGGAGGAAGATGAAGAAGGACAGGTTCTAAGGAAGCTCAAGCCAAAGATACCAGATCACAATGATGCACATCCTGTGGCTGAGGACATGAACATCAGAAAAGACTCAGGATTGAGGCTATGGAGGATGGCAGATCCATATGCCACAAGGAGAAGAACTGCTGTTGATTACAGGTTCCATACAAAGGAACAACAGGACTTCTATGAGACAATCTTATTGGACAAGAAGCCCATAGTTTGTGATATGAGGTGGGTCGACTGGACCTACATGAAGGATAATGAAGAGCACTATCCTGGAGTGCAAGACAGCTTTGTTGCTTGTGGAGTTGCAGATTTTGTTGGGCAAAAGCTCACAAACTGGAATGATGAACTTATCATGCAATTCTACTCCACAACACATTTTTACCCAGATGGAAGAATTGTTTGGATGTCTGAAGGTACAAGGTACCAATCCACTGTAGAAGAATGGGCAAAACTGATAAATGCCACAAAGGAAAATGATGATGATTTGGATGTATATGCCAAGAAGAAAATGAGACACAATACCATGGCACAAATGTACAAGGAGATCCCAGACAAAGCCCTAGAGACTTTCTCTTTTGGATCAGTCCATTTTCTGTTATCAGGGCTGCCTACTATCAATTGGATTCTGAGGCACACTCTGTTGACAAAGTCAGGTGACCACAACATGATCAGAGGGCATGCCATCAATATGTTGCATTTATTTGATGTGCCACAGAAATTCAAAGTCATGAGCCTTATAGTTGAAACCATTAAGAGGACTGCAGCAGATCATAAGAGGAGCTGTGGATATGCCCCTCAGATTCAGGAATTGATCAACTCAAAGATGGGAACTGACAAATATCTATTGGATAGGGAACATTTCCCACTCTATCCAGACTTTGAAGACAATGAGGTTGTCATGAATGAGGATGATCCATCATCAGTTCAAGCTCAAGATAAGAAGGAGAAGGCAAGGAAGGAGAAGGCTGCCAAGATGCCAACTCAAGAGGAGGCATCTGAGTATTTCTTGAAAAACAAGCAGGAGTAGCTTGGTTACTTGATAGCATCATCTTTGAGGATTGAGAAGGGGTTGGCCACCTTAACTCAAAACCAGGAGAGGTTGGAACGAATCATGGAACAAAAATTCTATGATCTAGATGTCAAAGTAACTGAGAGTCAGTCAGTTGTGGAGCAACTGCAGGATGACATCCAGGAGGGGAAGGGCAAGACAACCACAAATGTCTTTGCCAGAGTGCCTAGAGCTCACAGGTCAGCTGTTGTGCCAGTGCCAGACACTAGAGCAACATCTTCAGCACCAACTACTGCCCCTTCAGCTCCAGTGCAACCAGCTTCAGCATCAACTCTAGCACCCACTACATCAACTGAAGCCTTCATCCTAGGAGTTATCTGGACACCACCAACTGGAGATCAAGCCTGAGAGTCGATCTAGCACTATGCATTTTCCATGAACTTTTTGGTAACTTGTTGCCAAAGGGGGACAAAAATGTATAGATCATAGGCTTCGAGAGACAGAGAGTGTTGCTTTTGTTCTCTCTTGCTTTGTTGGTTTAAACTTGTTTGCTTTTTGATTGGTTGAGATACTTTGCTTGTGAGACATTGATGATCATGTGTTTGATCATAAGCTACACTTATGCATGTTTGATGATATTATCCTATCTATCTTATGTGATCATTCACTTTGCTTGGTGATGAGTGCATGTAGTCAATACTTATCATTTTGAGCGCTCCACCAAGATGTATGTGACATGGAAGAGTAACCCATGAGCCTAATTCCTTGTGCATTTGCAGTAGAAAGCAAATTTTAAACTATGCACAAATTTAGGGGGAGCTCTTGCTTATCACACACTTCTCAAAGCGACGATGTTTTTATTCTTATTATCTTTTGTCGAAGCTTTGATCTATATGTTGTCATCAATTACCAAAAAGGGGGAGATTGAAAGTGCAACTATCCCTAGGTGGTTTTGGTAATTCATAACAACATATAGCTCATTGAGCTAATGCTATTCCAAGACTATTATTTCAGGAAAGCTCAATGAATGGCATGGCATGGATGATGAAAGTGGATCCCTCAAAATACTAAGGACAAAGGATTGGCTCAAGCTCAAAGGCTCAAGACTCTTCATTTTATATTTTAGTGATCCAAGATCACATTGAGTCTATAGGAAAAGCCAATACTATCAAGAGGGATGAGGTGTTGCTTAATGAGCCTCTTGCTTCATGTGCTTTGTGATATGCTCCAAAACCCTCAGCTACTTTCCCACATCCACAAATGACCTAAACCCAAAGCCAAAATCGGTCACACCGATTCTTCCAATCCGGCGCCACCGATTCCAAAAGTCATAGCCACTGCCACAAACCCTAAGCAAATCGGTCCTACCAATAGGGATCTCGGTCTCACCGAGATGGGATTGTAATCTCTCTGTTTCCCTTCGTAACGTTTCGGTCTAACCGAAGTGAGTGATCGGTCCCACCGAGATTGCAATGCAAACTCTCTGTTTCCCTTTTGTAACATTTTGGTCTCACCGAAAAGAGCAAATCGGTCCCACCGAGTTTACCTGACCAACTCTCTGGAAAGCTTATTACCAAAATCGATCTTACCCAGTTTGTGTAATCGGTCTTACCGAGATTACATTATGCCCTAACCCTAACCGAATCGCTCTCACCGAGTTGCATATCAGTCCCACCGAAAATCACTAACAGTCACTAGGTTTACTAAATCGGTCCGACCGAGTCTGTCGAATCGGTCCCACCGAGTTTGGAAAATTGTGTGTAACGGTTAGATTTTGTGTGGAGGCTATATATTCCCCTCCACCTCCTCTTCATTCATGGAGAGAGCCATCAGACTAAACCTACACTTCCAACTTACCATTTCTGAGAGAGAACCACCTACTCATGTGTTGAGGCCAAGATATTCCATTCCTACCATATGAATCTTGATCTCTAGCCTTCCCAAGTTGCTTTCCACTCAAATCCTCTTTCCACCAGATCCAAATCATATGAGAGAGAGTTGAGTGTTGGGGAGACTATTATTTGAAGCACAAGAGCAAGGAGTTCATCATCAACGCACCATTTGTTACTTCTTGGAGAGTGGTTTCTCCTAGATTGGCTAGGTGTCACTTGGGAGCCTCCGACAGGATTGTGGAGTTGAACCAAGGAGTTTGTAAGGGCAAGGAGATCGCCTACTTCGTGAAGATCTACCGCTAGTGAGGTAAATCCTTCGTGGGCAACGGCCATGGTGGGATAGACAAGGTTGCTTCTTCGTGGACCCTTCGTAGGTGGAGCCCTCCGTGGACTCGCGCAGCCTTTACCCTTCGTGGGTTGAAGTCTCCATCAACGTGGATGTACGATAGCACCACCTATCGGAACCACGCCAACAACATCTGTGTCTCCAATTGCGTTTGAATCCTCCAAACCCTTCCCTTTACTTTCTTGCAAGTTGCATGCTTTAATTTCTGCTGCCTATATACTCTTTGCATGCTTGCTTGAATTGTGTGATGATTGCTTGACTTGTCCTAAGATAGCTAAAATCTGCCAAACTATAAAATTGGGAAAAGGTTAAGTTTTTAATTGGTCAAGTAGTCTAATCACCCCCCCTCTAGACTTGCTTCAAGGTCCTACACCATGCCTCCCTGCTCCGCCACTCGAGGAAGGACCGCCGCGTGCAACTGGAAGGGCAGTCACCACCACTGGGTTCTCGCGAGGCCCCGTGAGGCCAGCGGGGCGCAGCCCCCATTCGTCAAAGTCGGGCATCTGATTCAGAAAGTCGCCCCTGTTCGAGCAAAGGTACAGCAAAGCCCCTCCTTGCCGGATGCTGCCGGGGGAAGGGTCCCCCGTCAAGACCAAGAGCACCTTCCTTAGCGCTTCGGGCGTTAGGTCCTCCTCCTGGAGCCTCATGCGATCTTCACGCCCGCTGAAGGCCCACATCCGATGGGAGTGGCACCGGAGAGGAGCAATGCAGCGTAGCAGGAACTCCTTCACCACCCTAGGCGCCGTCACACCGAGTGCCCTCAAGAGCGTGAAGCGACACCAGACAAAGATGAGTCGGGGGCTCGTGAGCGTCTCCTGGCCCCAGCCTGAATTGGGGACAGCGGGCGACGTTGGCTCCGAAAGCAGGAGGCTGGGCACCCCTACATCCACGTACAGCCACCGCTCGCAGAACCCAGGCACGGACGGAGGAAGGGTGAAATCAATCCCTGAGGCCGATGTTTCTGGTGCGGCAATGAAGCTCACGCACCCCGAGCACTAGGTGGGATCGACGAGGCACAGAGAGAAGAAGTGGCGCAGCAAGGCAACCGAAGGAGGATGCCCATCATTGCCTCACAGACAAAGGCGAAGACGGCAAGAAGGGTAATGGATTCAGGACCCAAGTGCATCATATGGATCTGGTAATGGGAAAGCACAGCATTGAAGAAATTGGAAAAGGGGGGAACCAATCCCGCCCACAGGGCGTCGGCAAAGTACTGGACCTCAGTGACTACTCTGTCGATGGAGAAGTGGGACGCGGGCCAGGCCGTCATCCTCCCACACTCGTTGAAGATAGCGGCCAGAGCAGAGCTGACCTTGCCCAAGCCTTCTCGGTTGAGTATGATCGACGGATCGACGGCGGGAGCCGCCGCCGATGGCGAGCGAGGCGGAGGCACCGGTTTCTTCCCTTTCCCCTTCTTCGTCGGATCCATGGCGACGGGAAGAGGGAGGATTCGAGATTGGATTGGAAGCAGAGGCTGGAGCTCGAGAGGAGGAAGAGCAGGGGACGGTCGAGCAGCGAAAAGAGGAACGACTGTGTACAACCACGGGTCCGCCTAGCTGGGCGCAAAATAAGGAGGCATGGGGAAATAGGGCCTCTCACGTCTAATCGACCGCCACGCGGCGCCCGAGGCCGCAGGCTGTTAGGGCCCGCGGCACTTCGCACTTACCCCTTCACCTCTCTGCTCAGCCAAGTCCGGGCGCGCCTTGGGCCCGAGGGCTACTGTCGGCGTTCTCGGAACAGGGGTCCCCAGACTTGCCTACCTGCGGCCTGCGGCATGGCTCAAGGGGCGGCCCAGCACGGCCCATCTTCATCAGCACGAGCTCAAGACCCTCACGAGGGGCCAAGCCTCGCGAGGGGCCATGGTGGGATAGACAAGGTTGCTTCTTCGTAGACCCTTCTTGGGTGGAGCCCTCCGTGGACTCGCGCAACCGTTACCCTTCATGGGATGAAGTCTCCATCAACGTGGATGTACGATAGCACCACCTATCGGAACCACGGCTGAAAAATCACCGTGTCTCCAAATTGAGTTTGAAATCTCCAAACCCTTCCCTTTACATTCTTGCAAGTTGCATGCTTTACTTTCCGCTCCTCATATAATCCTTTGCATGCTTGCTTGAATTGTGTGAAGATTGCTTGACTTGTGCTAAGATTGCTAAAATCCGCCAAGGACTAAAATTGGGAAAAGGCATAATTTTTAATTGGTCAAGTAGTCTAATCACCCCCCTCTAGACTTACTTCTTCTCAAGGTCCTACACCCTCCCTTGCTCCTTTCCCCTCCTTTCCACTAGAGCTCATTAAGGCCCATATACCTCCCGGGGGGTTCCGATAACCTCCCGGTGCTCCAGTATTATCCCGATCTCACCCGAAACCATTCCGGTGTCCAAATATAGTCGTCCAATATATCGATATTTACGTCTCGACCATTTTGAGACTCCTCGTCATGTCCATGATCACATCCGGGACTCCGAACTATCTTCGGTACATCAAAAGACATAAACTCATAATATAACTGCCATCTAACTTTAAGCGTGCGGACCCTACGGGTTCGAGAACTATGTAGACATGACCAAGACACGTCTCCGGTCAATAACTAATAGCGGAACCTGGATGCTCATATTGGCTCCCACATATTCTACGAAGATCTTTATCGGTCAAACCGCATAACAACATACGTTGTTCCCTTTGTCATCGGTATCTTACTTGCCCGAGATTCGATCGTCGGTATCTCCATACCAATTCAATCTCGTTACCGGCAAGTATCTTTACTCGTTCCGTAATACATCATCCCACAACTAACTAATTAGTTGCAATGCTTGCAAGGCTTATTGTGATGTGCATTACCGAGTGGGCCCAGAGATACCTCTCCGACAATCGGAGTGACAAATCCTAATCTCGAAATACGCCAACCCAACAAGTTCCTTTGGAGACACCTGTAGAGCACCTTCATAATCACCCAGTTACGTTGTGACGTTTGGTAGCACACAAAGTGTTCCTCCGGTAAACGTGAGTTGCATAACCTCATAGTCATAGGAACATGTATAAGTCATGAAGAAAGCAATAGCAACATACAAAACGATCAAGTGCTAAGCTAACGGAATGGGTCAAGTCAATCACATCATTCTCCTAATGATGTGATCCCATTAATCAAATGACAACTCTTTGTCCATAGCTAGGAAACATAACCATCTTTGATTAACGAGCTAGTCAAGTAGAGGCATACTAGTGACACTCAGTTTGTCTATGTATTCACACATGTATCATGTTTCCGGTTAATACAATTCTAGCATGAATAATAAACATTTATCATGAAATAAGGAAATAAATAATAACTTTATTATTGCCTCTAGGGAATATTTCCTTCACATACATTATTACCTCTAGGGCATATCTCCAACACTAAATGACTAGTGATAAATGTCTTTGTAATGTGAACTAAGGGATGCCAATCATCATAGCTTGCAAGTAGAATCAAATCTGACTGCTTTTCAATTTGGTCTTTCTACATAAAAGAATGTATTATCTAATGAATTGGGCAGAGAATGACATATAGTTTATTTATAATAATACTCTCTCAAAAAGTCATTGTTCATTCTTCCCATTTGAATCTCTACAAAACTGATATCTTACCTTTTTTTGGTTGATGCAGAACTATCATTATCTTATATTAACTTACTATAAACTAAGTGATCATCATTGATTAGCACCTTGGTTTTGTTTCTTCTGATCGCTTCATATGTTGAGTACAGAGTTATATTTACACTCTGGTTCCAAGTAAAAGCAAAACCTTTTCAGTACTATAGGAGATTATGATGATTTTCATTAACGTTGTGTTGTTTGGTTAGCCCATCTAGGAATAGATCTATCTACTTAAAAAAGATGTCATTTCATGGATACCAACTTATGTTCTCTAGATGGAAAAATCTATTGTATACAACAAAAACAAATCATCATCATTCTTTCAAAAATTTGCAACCAATTAATATGTCCTCTCAATATTGAGGTCCATCTGTGTAAGATTAAATAGGTACCATACAATAGTGTATATTCTACCTATTATGAGGAAGTGATATATAGTTTATTTGTGCACTTCATTGTTGGGGAACATAGCATACAATTTCAAAATTTTCCAATGCTCACGCAAGATCTATCTAGGAGATGTATAGTAATGAGCGAGAGAGTGTGTCTACGTACCCTCGTAGACCGTAAGTTGAAGCGTTTCACAACGCGGTTGATGTAGTCAAACTTTTCGCGCTCCAACCGATCAAGTATCGAACGCACGCACCTCCATGTTATGCACACGTTTAGCTCGGTGACGTCCTCGCCTTCTTGATCCAACAACATGGGCGAAGTAGTGGATGAGTTCCGGCAGCATGACGGCGTGGTGACGGTGATGGTGATTCGATCTGCACAGGGCTTCTCCTAAGCACTACAAAGATATGACCGAGGGAGTAAACAGTGGACGGGGGCGCCGCACACGGCCAAGAGAATGTTGTGTGTCCTTATGTGACACCCCTCCCCACATATATATATATAGGTGGGAGGGGAGGGGAGGCGGCCAGGCGCGCCCTAGGGCTGGCCGCCGCCCCCTAGGGCTCCTGCCTTGCATGCGCCCCATTTCCTTGTATAAACAAGGGGGAAGGAAAGACGAGGGAAAGGGAAGGAAGGGGGAGTCCTACTCCACACTTTCCTTGCCCTCCCCTCTTTCCTTCTCCTCCTCATAGGCTGGCTTCTATAGGGGCGCACCAGCCCCTTGTGGGCTGGTATGTTTCCTCTCTTGGCCCATAAGGCTCATATCTTTGCCGGGGGTGCCCGAAACTCGTTTCCGGTGACCCGGTAAGTACCCGGTACCCTCCGGAACACTTCCCGTGTCTGAATACCATCGTACTATATATCATTCTTTATCTCTCGACCATTTCGAGACTCCTCGTCATGTCCGTGATCTCATTGGAGACTCCAAACAACATTCGGTCACCAAATCATATAACTGATATAACACTATATTGTCAACGAACAGTAAGCGTGCGGACCCTACGGGTTCGAGAACTATGTAGACATGACCGAGACACCTCTCTAGTCAATAACCAATAGCGGAACCTCAATGCCCATATTGTCTACTACATAATTGATACGTCTCCAACATATCTATAATTATCTATTTTGGATGTTTAATGGGCATTATTATGCACTTTTATATTATTTTTGGGACTAACCTATTAACCGGAGGCCCAGTGCAAATTGCTGTTTTTTTGCCTATTTCAGTGTTTCGCAGAAAAGGAATATCAAACGGAGTCCAAACGGAATGAAACCTTCGGGAGAATCATTTTTGTAATGAACGCAATCCAGGGGACTTGGAGTGGACGTCAAGGAAGCAACGAGGCTGCCACAAGGTAGGAGGGTGCGCCTAGGGGGGTAGGTGTGCTGCCACCCTCATGGGCCCATCGTGGCTACACCGACCTACTTCTTTCGCCTATATATACTCATATACCACGAAAACATTGAGGAGCACCACGAAACCCTATTTCCACCGCCACAACCTTCTGTACCCGTGAGATCCCATCTTGCGGCCTTTTTCGGTGCTCTGCCGGAAGGGGAATCGATCATGGAGGGATTCTACATCAACACCATAGCCTCTATGATGATGTGTGAGTAGTTTACCATAGACCTTCGGGTCCATAGTTTTTAGCTACATGACTTCTTCTCTCTCTTTGATTCTCAATACAAAGTTCTCCTCAATCTTCCTGGAGATCTATTCTATGTAATACTTTTTGCGGTGTGTTTGTCGAGATCCGATGAATTGTGTGTTTATGATCAAGTCTATCTATGAACAATATTTGATTCTTCTCTGAATTCTTATATGTATGATTTGATATCTTTGCAAGTCTCTTCGAATTATCAGTTTGGTTTGGCCTACTATATTGATCTTTCTTGCAATAGGAGAAGTGCTTAGCTTTGGGTTCAATCTTGCGGTGTCCTTTCCCAGTGACAGCAGGGACAGCAAGGCACATATTGTATTGTTGCCATCGAGGATAAAAAGATGGGGTTTATATCATATTGCTTGACTTTATCCCTCTACATCATGCCATCTTGCTTAATGTGTTACTCTGTTCTTATGAACTTAATACTCTAGATGCATGCTGGATAATGGTCGATGTGTGGAGTAACAGTAGTAGATGCAGAATCTTTTGATCTACTTGTCACGGAGGTGATGCCTATATACATGATCATGCCTAGATATTCTCATAACTATGCGCTTTTCTATCAATTGATCGACAGTAATTTGTTCACCCACCGTAAGATATGCTATCTTGAGAAAAGCCACTAGTGAAACCTATGGCCCCTGGGTCTTTTCCATCGTATTACATGTCTTTTATTTACATTGCATCTCATTTACTATTTTGCAATCTTTACTTTTCAATCTATACAACAAAAATACTAAAAATATTTATCTTATTATCTCTATCATATCTCACTTTTGCAAGTTGCCGTGAAGGGATTAACAACCCATTTATCGCGTTGGTTGCAAGGTTCTTATTTGTTTGTGCAGGTATAAGGCGACTTGCGTGTAACCTCCTACTGGATTGATACCTTGGTTCTCAAAAACTGAGGGAAATACTTACGCTACTTTGCTGCATCACCCTTTCCTCTTCAAGGGAAAACCAACGCATGCACAAGAGGTAGCAAGAAGGATTTCTGGCGCCGTTGCCGGGGAGGCTCACGCCAAGTCAAGTCAAGATTTGATCTCTCGACAACTCGCCGATTTCTGGCATCATTGCCGGAAAGATCTACGCACAAGTCAAGACATACCAAGTACCCATCACAAACTCTTATCCCTTGCATTACATTATTTGCCATTTGCCTCTCGTTTTCCTCTCCCCCACTTCACCCTTGACATTTTATTCACCCTTTTTCCGTTCGTCTCTTTTTTCTTGCTTCTTGTGTGTCCGTGTGTTAGATCGTTTGTTTCGCTGTCATGGCCAGTCCTTCTATAATTGCTAGTACTCCCGAGAATGAAGTTCTTAATTTTAAACAAAGGGAGGGAGAAAATTTAAAAGATGCTTGGTACAGAATTTGCAATGCTCAGAATAGATCCACTAGGAAGCAATCTACTTCCGTTCTTCTTCGCAATTTTTATGTAGGCATCACTCCTTGGAACAGATATATTCTTGACACCATTACCAGAGGGAATTTGTTGGGTAGCCATACTTTTGATTCTTATAATGCTATGATAGATTTGTTTGGCTCACCACCTCTTTTGGTTAATGGAACTATTTTAACTTTGGAACACGTGATGCAAATGCTTGAAATTATTGAAAATAAAGTTGCCACTGTGGAGTTGATTGAGAATTTGGATAAAAAGATCCACAACCAAATTACCCAATATGGATCTAAGGTAGTAGTTACTCTGAAAAGTTTTAAAGAAAAATAACCCATAGTTGACGGAAAATTAGATCAAGATTCCACTAGAATTGATAAACTTGAGGATATTATTACCAACTTAGGTTTTGCTTTTTCTGTCGTGAGAAATACTTCAAACCCTCCTACTACCAAAGTTGCTAAATTTATGTATGTTCCTCAAAATAAGGGTGGATCTTCTAGTAAAGAAACTGCAGATCTCAAATCAATAAGTGTTCACCCCAACTTTTTTGCTATCATTAAGGAACCTTTTACTACAAATGAATTTCTTGATTTCTTGCCTAGGAGTTTGATCATTAATAAAATGAAGGTAACTCCTAAGGGTTATAAGTGTTCAGTTGAAGAATTGCCAACCAAAGATGGTAATACCTAGATCTATTCGTGTTTTTATGCCTAGCTAGGGGCGTTATATGATAGAGCTTGTTGGGAGGCAACCCAATTTTATTTTTGTTCTTTACTTTTTGTTCCTGTTTAGTAATAAATAATTCATCTAGCCTCTGGTTAGATGTGGTTTTGTGTTTTAATTAGTGTTTGTACCAAGTAAAACCTTTAGGATAACCTACGGTGATAGTTAATTTGATCTTGCTGAAAAACAGAAACTTTTGCATGCACGCGATTAGTTTTCATAAATCATAGAAATGTGATTTTCAGTTGATTATCTTTGCAGAAGATTAATAAACAAATTACCTATGACTTACTAATTTGGTAGAAATTTTGGGGTTCCAGAAGTATTCCAGAGTTATAGATTGCTACAGATTGTTCTGTTTTTGACAGATTCTGTTTTTTGTGTGTTGTTTGCTTATTTTGAAGAATCTATGGCTATTATCGGGGGGTATGAACCATAGAGAAGTTGGAATACAGTAGGTTTAACACCAATATTGTTGGGTAACGCAGTAATTTCAAAAAAAATCCTACGCACACGCAAGATCATGGTGATGCATAGCAACGAGAGGGGAGAGTGTTGTCCACGTACCCTCGTAGACCGAAAGCAGAAGCGTTAGCACAACGCGGCTGATGTAGTTGTACGTCTTCACGACCCGACCGATCAAGCACCGAAAGCACGACACCTCCGAGTTCTTGCACACGTTCAGCTTGATGACGTCCCTCGAACTCTGATCCAGCCGAGTGTCGAGGGAGAGTTCCGTCAGCACGACGGCGTGGTGACGATGATGATGTTCTACAGATGCAGGGCTTCTCCTAAGCACCACTACGATATTACCGAGGTGGACTATGGTGGAGGGGGGCACCGCACACGTCTAAGAGATCCAAGGGATCAATTGTTGTCTATGGGGTGCCCCCCTCCTCCGTATATAAAGGAGGAGAGGAGGGGCCGGCCAGGAGGAGGAGGCGCGCCCAAGGGGGGAGTCCTACTCCCACCGAGAGTAGGACTCCTCCTTTTCCTACTTGGAGAGGGATAGGGAAGGAAGAGGAAGGAGGGAGGAAGGAAAGGGGGGCCGCCCCCCTCCCAATTCGAATTGGGCTGGGGGGGATGCCCCCTCCCTTGCTTCTTTCCCCTCCTTTCCACTAAAGCCCATTAAGGCCCATATACCTCCTGGGGGGTTCCGATAACCTCCCGGTGCTCCGATATTATCCCGATCTCACCCGAAACCATTCCGATGTTCAAATATAGTCGTCCAATATATTGATCTTTACGTCTCAACCATTTTGAGACTCCTCGTCATGTCCGTAATCACATCCGAGACTCCGAACTATCTTTGGTACATCAAAACACATAAACTCATAATATAACTGTCATCTAACTTTAAGCGTGCGGACCCTACGGGTTCGAGAACTATGTAGACATGACCGAGACACGTCTCCGGTTAATAACCAATAGCGGAACCTGGATGCTCATATTGGCTCCCACATATTCTACGAAGATCTTTATCGGTCAAACCGCATAACAACATATGGTGTTCCCTTTGTCATCGGTATGTTACTTGCCCGAGATTCGATCGTCGGTATCTCCATACCTAGTTCAATCTCGTTACCGCAAGTCTCTTTACTCGTTTCGTAATACATCATCTCGCAACTAACTAATTAGTTGCAATGCTTGCAAGGCTTATAGTGATGTGCATTATCAAGTGGGCCCAGAGATACCTCTCCGACAATCGGAGTGACAAATCCTAATCTCGAAATACGCCAACCCAACAAGTACCTTTGGAGACACCTATAGAGCACCTTTATAATCACCCAGTTACGTTGTGACGTTTGGTAGCACACAAAGTGTTCCTCCGGTAAACGGGAGTTGCATAATCTCATAGTCACAGGAACATGTATAAGTCATGAAGAAAGCAATAGCAACATATTAAACGATCAAGTGCTAAGCTAACGGAATGGGTCAAGTCAATCACATCATTCTCCTAATGATGTGTTCCCGTTAATCAAATGACAACTGTTTGTCCATGGCTAGGAAACATAACCATCTTTGATAAACGTGCTAGTCAAGTAGAGGCATACTAGTGACACTTAGTTTGTCTATGTATTCACACATGTATCATGTTTCCGGTTAATACAATTCTAGCAAGAATAATAAACATTCATCATGATATAAGGAAATAAATAATAACTTTATTATTGCCTCTAGGGCATATTTCCTTCAGTCTCCCACTTGCACTAGAGTCAATAATCGAGATTACATAGTAATGATTCTAACACCCATGGAGCCTTGGTGTTGATCATGTTTTGCTCGTGGAAGAGGTTTAGTCAACGGGTCTGCAATATTCAGATCCGTATGTATCTTGTAAATCTCTATGTCTCCCACCTGGACTTGGTCCCGGATGGAATTGAAGCGTCTCTTGATGTGCTTGGTCTTCTTGTGATATCTGGATTCCTTTGCCAAGGCAATTGCACCAGTATTGTCACAAAAGATTTTCATTGGACCCGCGCACTAGGTATGACACCTAGATCGGATATGAACTCCTTCATCCAGACTCCTTCATTTGTTGCTTCCAAAGCAGCTATGTACTCCACTTCACATGTAGATCCCACCATGACGCTTTGTTTAGAACTGCACCAACTGACAACTCCACCATTCAATATAAACACGTATCCGGTTTGCGATTTAGAATCGTCCAGATCAGTGTCAAAGCTTGCATCGACATAACCATTTACGACTAGATCTTTGTCACCTCCATAAACTAGAAACATATATCCTTAGTCCTTTTCAGGTATTTCAGGATGTTCTTGACCGCTGTCCAGTGATCCACTCCTGGATTACTTTGGTACCTCCCTGCTAAACTAATAGGAAGGCACACATCAGGTCTGGTACACATCATTGCATACATGATAGAGCCTATGGCTGAAGCATAGGGAACTTCTTTCATTTTCTCTCTATCTTCTGCAGTGGTCGGGCATTGAGTCTGGCTCAATTTCACACCTTGTATTACAGGCAAGAACCCTTTCTTTGGTTGATCCATTTTGAACTTTTTCAAAACATTATCAAGGTATGTACTTTGTGAAAGTCCAATTAAGCGTCTTGATCTATTTCTATAGATCTTGATGCCCAATATGTAAGCAGCTTCACCGAGGTCTTTCATTGAAAAACTTTTATTCAAGTATCCTTTTATGCTATCCAAAAATACTATATCATTTCCAATCAATAATATGTCGTCCACATATAGTATTAGAAATGCTACAGAGCCCCCACTCACTTTCTTGTAAATACAGGCTTCTCCAAAAGTCTGTATTAAACCATATGCTTTGATCACACTATCAAAGCGTTTATTCCAACTCCGAGAGGCATGCACCAGTCCATAAATGGATCGCTGGAGCTTGCACAATTTGTTAGCATCCTTTGGATCGACAAAACCTTCTGGTTGCATCATATACAACTCTTCTTCCAGAAATCCATTCAGGAATGCAGTTTTGACATCCATTTGCCAAATTTTATAATCATAAAATGTGGCAATTGCTAACATGATTTGGACAGACTTAAGCATCGCTATGGGTGAGAAAGTCTCATCGTAGTCAACCCCTTGAACTTGTTGAAAACCTTTTGCAACAAGTCGAGCTTTGTAGACAGTAACATTACCATCAGCGTCAGTCTTCTTCTTGAAGATCCATTTATTCTCAATGGCCTGCCGATCATTGGGCAAGTCAACCAAAGTCCACACTTTGTTCTCATACATGGATCCCATCTCAGATTTCATGGCCTCAAGCCATTTCGCGGAATCTAGGCTTATCATCACTTCCTTATAGTTCGTAGGCTCGCCATGGTCAAGTAACATGACCTCCAGAATAGGATTACCGTACCACTCTGGTGCGGATCTTACTCTAGTTGACCTACGAGGTTTGGTAGTAACTTGATCTGAAGTTTCATGATCAATATCATCAGCTTCCTCACTAATTGGTATAGTCATCACAGGAACCGGTTTCTGTGATGAACTATTTTCCAATAAGGGAGCAGGTACAGTTATCTCATCAAGTTATACTTTCCTCCCACTCACTTCTTTCGAGAGAAACTCTTTCTCTAGAAAGGATCCATTCTTGGCAACGAATGTCTTGCCTTTGGATCTTTGATAGAAGGTGTACCCAACAGTCTCCTTTGGGTATCCTATGAAGACACATTTATCCGATTTGGGTTCGAGCTTATCAGGTTGAAGCCTTTTCACATAAGCATCACAGCCCCAAACTTTAAGAAACGACAACTTTGGTTTCTTCCCAAACCACAGTTCATAAGGCGTCGTCTCAACGGATTTTGATGGTGCCCTATTTAACGTGAATGCGGCTGTCTCTAAAGCATAACCCCAGAATGATAGCGGTAAATCAGTAAGAGACATCATAGATTGCACCATATCTAGTAAAGTATGATTACGACGTTCAGACACACCATTACGCTATGGTGTTCCGGGTGGCGTGAGTTGCGAAGCTATTCCGCATTGCTTCAAATGTAAACCAAACTCGTAACTCAAATATTCTCTTCCACGATCAGATCGTAGAAACTTTATTTTCTTGTTACGATGATTTTAAACTTCACTCTGAAATTCTTTGAACTTTTCAAATGTTTTAGACTTATGTTTCATTAACTAGATATACCCATATCTGCTCAAATCATCTGTGAAGGTGAGAAAATAACAATACCCGCTATGAGCTTCAACATTCATTGGACCACATACATCAGTATGTATGATTTCCAATAAATCAGTTGCTCGCTCCATAGTTCCGAAGAATGGTGTTTTAGTCATCTTGCCCATGAGGCATGGTTCGCAAGTACCAAGTAATTCATAATCAAGTGATTCCAAAAGTCCATCAGTATGGAGTTTCTCATGCGCTTTACACCAATATGACCTAAACGGCAGTGCCACAAATAAGTTGTACTATCATTATCAACTCTGCATCTTTTGGCTTCAACATTATGAATATGTGTATCAGTACTATGGAGATTCATCAAAAATAGACCACTCTTTAAGGGTGCATGACCATAAAAGATATTACTCATATAAATAGAACAACCATTATTCTGAGATTTAAATGAATAACCGCGTCACATCAAACAAGATCCAGATATAATGTTCATGCTCAACGCTGGCACCAAATAACAATTATTTAGGTGTAAAACTAATCCCGAAGGTAGATGTAGAGGTAGCGTGCCGACGGCGATCACATCGACTTTGGAACCATTTCCCACGCGCATCGTCACCTCGTCCTTAGCCAGTGTCCGCTTAATATGTAGTCCCTGTTTCGAGTTGCAAATATTAGCAATAGAACCAGTATCAAGTACCCAGGTGCTACTACGAGCTCTGGTAAGGTACACATCAATAACATGTATATCACATATACCTTTGTTCACCTTGCCATCCTTCTTATCCGCCAAATACTTGGGGCAGTTCCGCTTCCAGTGACCAGTCTGCTTGCAGTAGAAGCACTCAGTCTCAGGCTTAGGTCCAGACCTGGGTTTCTTGTCTTGAGCAGCAACCTCTTTGTCGTTCTTCTTGAAGTTCCCCTTCTTCTTCCCTTTGCCCTTTTTCTTGAAACTGGTGGTCTTATTGACCATCAACACTTGATGCTCCTTCTTGATTTCTACCTCCGCAACCTTTAGCATTGCGAAGAGCTCGGGAATTGTCTTATCCATCCCTTGCATATTATAGTTCATCACGAAGCTCTTGTAGCTTGGTGGCAGTGATTGGAGAATTCTGCCAATGACGCAATCATCCGGAAGATTAACTCCCAGTTGAATCAAGTGATTGTTATACCCAGACATTCTGAGTATATGCTCACTGACAGAACTATTCTACTCCACCTTGCAGCTGTAGAACTTTTTGGAGACTTCATATCTCTCAATTTGGGCATTTGCTTGAAATATTAACTTCAACTCCTGGAACATCTCATATGCTCCATGCCGTTCAAAACGTCATTGAAGTCCCGGTTCTAAGCCATAAAGCGTGGCACACTGAACTATCGAGTAGTCATCAGCTTTGCTCTGCCAAACATTCACAACGTCTGCAGTAGGCCTGGCACCCAGCGGTGCTTCCAGGACGTAATTCTTCTATGCAGCAATGAGGATAATCCTCATGTTATGGACCCAGTCCGTGTAATTGCTACCATCATCTTTCAACTTTGCTTTCTCAAGGAACGCATTAAAATTCAACGGAACAACATCACGAGCCATCTATGTACAACAACATGGACATGAAAAATACTATCAGGTACTAAGTTCATGATAAATTTAAGTTCAATTAATCATATTACTTAAGAACTCCCACTTAGATAGACATCCCTCTAATCATCTAAGTGATCACGTGATCCAAATCAACTAAACCATAACCGATCATCACGTGAAATGGAGTAGTTTTCAATGGTGAACATCATTATGTTGATCATATCTACTATATGATTCATGCTTGACCTTTCGGTCTTAGTGTTCCGAGGCCATATCTGCATATGCTAGGCTCGTCAAGTTTAACCTGAGTATTCTGCGTGTGCAAAACTGGCTTGCACCCGTTGTAGATGGACATAGAGCTTATCACACCCGATCATCACGTGGTGTCTAGGCACGGCACACTTTGGCAATAGTGCATACTCAGGGAGAACACTTTTATCTTGAAATTTAGTGAGAGATCATCTTATAATGCTACCGTCAATCAAAGCAAGATAAGATGCATAAAGGATAAACATCACATGCAATCAATATAAGTGATATGATATGGCCATCATCATCTTGTGCTTGTGATCTCCATCTCTGAAGCACCGACATGATCACCATCATCACTGGCGCGACACCTTGATCTTCATTGTAGCATCGTTGTCGTCTCACCAACTATTGCTTCTACAACTATCGCTACCGCTTAGTGATAAACTAAAGCAATTACAGGGCGATTGCATTGCATACAATAAAGAGACAACCATATGGCTCCTGCCAGTTGCCGATAACTCGGTTACAAAACATGATCATCTCATACAGTAAAATATAGCATCACGTCTTGACCATATCACATCACAACATGCCCTGCAAAAACAAGTTAGACGTCCTCTACTTTGTTGTTGCAAGTTTTATGTGGCTGCTACGGGCTGAGCAAGAACCGTTCTTACCTACGCGTCAAAACCACAACGATAGTTCTTCAAGTTAGTGTTGTTTTAACCTTCTCAAGGACCGGGCATAGCCACACTCGGTTCAACTAAAGTTGGAGAAACTGACAACTGCCAACCACCTATGTGCAAAGCACGTCGGTAGAACCAGTCTCGCTACGCGTAATGTCGGTCTGGGCCGCTTCATCCAACAATACCGCCGAACCAAAGTATGACATGCTGGTAAGCAGTATGACTTGTATCGCCCACAACTCACTTGTGTTCTACTCGTGCATACAACATCAACGCATAAAACCTAGGCTCTGATACCACTGTTCGGTAACGCAGTAATTTCAAAAAAAATCCTACACACACGCAAGATCATGGTGATGCATAGCAACGAGAGGGGAGAGTGTTGTCGATGTACCCTCGTAGACCGAAAGCGGAAGCCTTAGCACAACGCGGTTGACGTAGTAGTACGTCTTCACGGCCCGACCGATCAAGCACCAAAAGCACGACACCTACGAGTTCTTGCACACGTTCAGCTCGATGACGTCCCTCGAACTCCGATACAGCCGAGTGTCGAGGGAGAGTTCCGTCAGCACGACGGCGTGGTGACGATGATGATGTTCTACCGACGCATGGCTTCGCCTAAGCACCGCTACGATATTATCGAGGTGGACTATGGTGGAGGGGGGCACCGCACACGGCTAAGAGATCCAAGGGATCAATTGTTGTCTATGGGGTGCCTCCTCCTCCATATATAAAGGAGGAGAGGAGGGGGCCGGCCAGGAGGAGGAGGCGCGCCCAAGGGGGGGAGTCCTACTCCCACCGGGAGTAGGAATCCTCCTTTTCCTACTTGGAAAGGGAGAGGGAAGGAAGAGGAAGGAGGAAGGAAGAAAAGGGGGGGCCGGCTCCCCTCCCAATTCGGATTGGGCTTGGGGGGCGCCCCCTCCCTTGCTCCTTTCCACTCCTTTCCACTAAAGCCCATTAAGGCCCATATACCTCCCAGGGGGTTCCGATAACCTCCCGGTGCTCCGGCATTATCCCGATCTCACCCGGAACCATTTCGGAGTCCAAATATAGTCGTCCAATATATCGATCTTTACGTCTCAACCATTTTGAGACTCCTCTTCATGTTCGTGATCACATGTAGGACTCCTAACTATCTTCGGTACATCAAAACACATAAACTCATAATATAACTGTCATCTAACTTTAAGCGTGCGGTCCCTACGGGTTCGAGAACTATGTAGACATGACCGAGACACGTCTCCGGTCAATAACCAATAGCGGAACCTAGATGCTCATATTGGCTCCCACATATTCTACAAAGATCTTTATCGGTCAAACCGCATAACAACATATGTTGTTCCCTTTGTCATCGGTATGTTACTTGCCCGAGATTCGATCGTCGGTATCTCAATACCTAGTTCAATCTCGTTACCGGCAAGTCTCTTTACTCGTTCCGTAATACATCATCTCACAACTAACTAATTAGTTGCAATGCTTGCAAGGCTTATAGTGATGTGCATTACCGAGTGGGCCCAGAGATACCTCTCCGACAATCGGAGTGAAAAATCCTAATCTCGAAATACGCCAACCCAACAAGTACCTTTGGAGACACCTGTAGAGCACCTTTATAATCACCCAGTTACGTTGTGACGTTTGGTAGCACACAAAGTGTTCCTCCGGTAAACGGGAGTTGCATAATCTCATAGTCATAGGAACATGTATAAGTCATGAAGAAAGCAATAGCAACATACTAAACGATCAAGTGCTAAGCTAACGGAATGGGTCAAGTCAATCACATCATTCTCCTAATGATGTGATCCCATTAATAAAATGACAACTCTTTGTCCATGGCTAGGAAACATAACCATCTTTGATAAATGAGCTAGTCAAGTAGAGGCATACTAGTGACACTTAGTTTGTCTATGTATTCACACATGTATCATGTTTCCGGTTAATACAATTCTAGCATGAATAATAAACATTCATCATGATATAAGGAAATAAATAATAACTTTATTATTGCCTCTAGGGCATATTTCCTTCAAATATAAATAAAGAATGAGTTCATTACAGTACCTTAAAGTGGTGGTTTGTTTTCTTGCACTAATAGAGCTCATGAGATTTTCTGTTGAGTTTTGTGTTGTGAAGTTTTCATGTTTTGGGTAAGATTTGATGGATTTTGGAATAAGGAGTGGGAAGAGCCTAAGCTTGGGGATGCCCAAGGCACCCCAAGGTAAAATTCAAGGACAACCAAAAGCCTAAGCTTGGGGATGCCCCTAAAGGCATCCCCTCTTTCGTCTTCGTCTATCGGTAACTTTACTTGAGGCTATATTTTTATTCACCACGTGATATGTGCTTGCTTGGAGCGTCTTGTATGATTTGAGTCTTTGCTTTTTAGTTTATCACAATTATCCTTGCTGCACACACCTTTTGGGGAGACACACATGAATCGGAATTTATTAGAATACACTATGTACTTCACTTATATCTTTTGAGCTAGACAATTTTGCTCTAGTGCTTCACTTATACCTTTTTAGAGCGTGGTGGTTTTATTTTGTAGAAATTATTGATCTCTCATGCTTCACTTATATTATTTTGAGAGTCTTTTAGAACAACATGGTAATTTGCTTTGCTTATAAAATTAGTCCTAATATGATGGGCATCCAAGTTGGATAAAATAAAAACTTTCATATGGAGTGCATTAAACACTATGATAAATTTGATACTTGATAATTGTTTTGAGATATAAAGGTGGTAATGTTAGAGTCATGCTAGTTGGGTAATTATGAAATTGAGAAATACTTGTGTTAAACTTGGCAAGTCCCGTAGCATACACATATGGTGAACGTTGTGTGACAAAATTGAAGCATGGGGTGTTCTTTGATTGCCTTCCTTATGAGTGGAGGTCGGGATCGCGCGATGGTTAACTCCTACCAACCCTTCCCCTAGGTGCATGCCTAGTAGTACTTTGCTTCGAGGGCTAATAAACATTTGCAATAAGTATATGAGTTCTTTATGACTAATGTGAGTCCATGGATTATATGCACTCTTACCCTTCCGTAATTTGCTAGCCTCTATGGTACCGTGCATTGCCCTTTTTCACCTTGAGAGTTGGTGCAAACTTCGCCGGTGCATCCAAACCCCGTGATACGATACGCTCTATCACACATAAACCTCCTTATATCTTCCTCAAAACGGCCACCATACCTACCTATTATGCCATTTCCATAGCCATTCTGAGATATATTGCCATGCAACTTTCCACTGTTCCGTTTATTATGAGACGCTCCCTCATTGTCATATTGCTTTGCATGATCATGTAGTTGACATCATATTTGTGGCAAAGCCACCTTTATAATTCTTTCATACATGTCGCTCTTGATTCATTGCATATCCCGGTACACCACCGGAGGCATTCACATAGAGTCATGTTTTGTCCTAAGTATTGAGTTGTAATTCTTGAGTTGTAAATAAATAGAAGTGTGATGGTTTCCATTATTAGAGCATTATCCCATGTGAATAAAGGATGATGGAGACTATGATTCCCTCACAACTCGGGATGAGACTCCGGACGAAATAAAAAAAGAAAGAAAAAAGGGAGGCCAAAGAAGCCCAAATAAAAAAATGAGAGAAAAAGAGTGAAGGGACAATGTTACTATCCTTTTTCCACACTTGTGCTTCAAAATAGCACCATGATATTCATGATAGAGAGTTTCTTATTTTGTCACTTTCATATACTAGTGGGAATTTTTCATTATTGAACTTGGCTTGTATATTCCAATGATGGGCTTCCTCAAAATGCCCTAGGTCTTCGTGAGCAGGCAAGTTGGATGCACACACACTTAGTTTATTTTTGATGAGCTTTCATACATTTATAGCTCTAGCGCATCCATTGCATGGCAATCCCTACTCCTCATATTGATATCAATTGATGGGCATCTCCATAGCCCGTTGATTAGCCACGTCAATGTGAGACTTTCTCCTTTTTTTTGTTTTCTCACATAATCCCTATCATCATACTCTACTACACCCATAGTGCTATGTCCATGGCTTACGCTCATGTATTGCGTGAGGGTTGAAAAGGCTGAAGCGCGTTAAAAAGTATGAACCAATTGCTTGGCTGAAACCGGGGTTGTGCATGATGGGAGCATTTTATGTGACGAAAATGAAGCATGGCCAAACTATATGATTTTGTAGGGATAAGCTTTCTTTGGCTATGTTATTTTGATAAGACATAAACTGCTTGGTTGGCATGCTTGAAGTATTACTATTTTTATGTCAATATTAAACTTTTATCTTCAATCTTTTGGATCTGAACATTCATGCCACAATAAAGATAATTACATTGAAAATTATGTTAGGTAGCATTCCACATCAAAAATTCTGTTTTTATCATTTACAAACTCGAGGACGAGCAAGAATTAAGCTTGGGGATGCTTGATACATCTCCAACGTATCTATAATTTTTGATTGCTCCATGCTATTATATTATCTGTTTTGGATGTTTAATGGGCTTTATTATGCACTTTTATATTATTTTTGGGACTAACCGATTAACCGGAGGCCCAGTGCAAATTGCTGTTTTTTTTGCATATTTCAGTGTTTCGCAGAAAAGGAATATCAAACGGAGTCCAAACGGAATGAAACCTTCAGGAGAATCTTTTTTGGAACGAACGCAATCTAGGAGACTTCGAGTGGACCTCAAGGAAGCAACAAGGCGGCCATGAGGTAGGAGGGCGCGCCCAGGGGGGTAGGCGTGCCTGGGGGGGTAGGTGCGCCCCCACCCTCGTGGGCCCCTCATGGCTCCACCGACCTACTTCTTTCGCCTATATATACTCATATACCCCGAAAACATCCAGGAGCACCACGAAACCCTATTTCCACCGAGGCAACCTTCTGTACCCGTGAGATCCCATCTTGGGGCCTTTTCCGGCGCTCCACCGGAAGGGGAATCAATCACGAAGGGCTTCTACATCAACACCATAGCCTCTCCGATGATGTGTGAGTAGTTTACCATAGAACTTCAGGTCCACAGTTATTAGCTAGATGGCTTCTTCTCTCTCTTTGATTCTCAATACAAAGTTCTCCTCGATCTTCCTGGAGATCTATTCGATGTAATACTTTTTGCGGTGTGTTTCTCGACATTCGATGAATTGTGGGTTTTTGATCAAGTTTATCTATGAACAATATTTGATTCTTCTCTGAATTCTTATATGTATGATTTGATATCTTTGCAAGTCTCTTTGAATTATCAGTTTGGTTCGGCCTACTAGATTGATATTTCTTGCAATAGGAGAAGTGCTTAGCTTTGGGTTCAATCTTGCGGTGTCAATTCCCAGTGACAGTAGGGGCAGCAAGCCACGTATTGTATTGTTGCCATCGAGGATAAAAAGATGGGGTTTATATCATATTGCTTGAATTTATCCCTCTACATCATGTCATCTTGCTTAATCCGTTACTCTGTTCTTATGAACTTAATACTCTAGATGCATGCTGGATAGCGGTCGATGTGTGGAGTAATAGTAGTAGATGCAGAATCGTTTTGATTTACTTGTCACGGATGTGATGCCTATATACATGATCATGCCTAGATATTATCATAACTATGCGCTTTTCTATCAATTGCTCGACAGTAATTTGTTCACCTACCGTAAGATATGCTATCTTGAGAGAAGCCACTAGTGAAACCTATGGCCCCCGGGTCTCTTTTCCATTGTATCATATCTCTTTTATTTACATTACATCTCATTTACTATTTTGCAATCTTTACTTTTCAATATATACAACAAAAATACTAAAAATATTTATCTTATTATCTCTATCAGATCTCACTTTTGCAAGTGGCCATGAAGGGATTGACAACCCATTTATCGCGTTGATTGCAAGGTTCTTATTTGTTTGTGCAGGTACAAGGCGACTTGCGTGTAACCTCCTACTGGATTGATACCTTGGTTCTCAAAAACTGAGGGAAATACTTACGCTACTTTGCTGCATCAGCCTTTCCTCTTCAAGGGAAAACCAATGCATGCTCAAGAGGTAGAAATATTCTACGAAGATCTTTATCGGTCGAACCGTTATGACAACATACGTAATTCACTTTGTCCATCAGTATGTTTACTTGCCCGAGATTCGATCATCGGTATCTTCATACCTAGTTCAATCTTGTTACCAGCAAGTCCCTTTATTCATTCCATAATACATCACCACATGACTAACTCCTTAGTCGTTTGATAGCACACAAGGCATTCCTCCGGTATCCGGGAGTTGCATAATCTCATAGTCTAAGGAATATGTATTTGACATGAAGAAAGCAATACCAATAAAACTAAACGATCATTATGCTAAGCTAACGGATGGGTCTTGTCCATCACATCATTATCCTAATGATGTGATCATGTTCATCAAATGACAACACATGTCTATGGTTAGGAAACTTAACCATCTTTGATTAACGAGCTAGTCTAGTAGAGGCTTAATAGGGACACGGTGTTTTGTCTATGTATCCACACATGTATCAAGTTTCCTGTTAATACAATTCTAGCATGAATAATAATTATTTATCATGAAATAAGGAAATATAAAATAACAACTTTATTATTGACTCTAGGGCATATTTCCTTCAGTCTCCCACTTGCACTAGAGTCAATAATCTAGTTCACATCGCCATGTGATTTAACACCAATAGTTCACATCGTCATGTGATTAACACCCATAGTTCACACCGCCATGTGATAAACACCCAAAGGGTTTACTAGAGTCAATAATCTAGTTCACATCGCCATGTGATTAACACCCAAAGAGTACTAAGGTGTGATCATGTTTTTCTTGTGTGAGAAGTTTAGTCAACGGGTCTGCCACATTCAGATTTGTATGTATTTTGAAAATTTCTATGTCTACAATGCTCTGCATGGAGCTACTCTAGGTAATTGCTCCCATGTTCAATATGTATCTAGATTCAGATTTGGAGTCATCTAGATCAGTGTAAAAGCTTGCTTCGACGTCACTCTTTACGACGAACTTTTGTTCACCACCATAACCGAGAAACATTTCCTTAGTCCTCTTTACGGTAACTAAGGATAACTTTGATCGATGTCCAGTGATCTACTCCTGGATCACTATTGTACCCCCTTGCTAAACTCATGGTAAGGTAAACAACAGGTTTGGTACACAACATGTCATACTTTATAGAACCTATGGCTGAGGCATAGGGAATGACTTTCATTCTCTTATCTTCTGCCATGGTGAGGTTTTGAGTCTTTACTCAACTTCACACCTTACAATACAGGCAAGAACTCCTTCTTTGACTGGTCCATTTTTAACTCCTTCAAAATCTTGTCAAGGTATGTACTCATTGCAAGTCTTATCAAGCATCTTCATCTATCTCTATAGATCTTGATACCCAATATGTTAGCAGCTTCACCGAGGCCTTTCATTGAAAAATTCTTATTCAAGTATCCTCTTATGCTATCCAAAAATTCTATATCATTTCCAATCAACAATATGTCATCCACATATAATATCAGAAATGCTACAGAGCTCCCACTCACTTTCTTGTAAATACATGTTTCGCTATAAGTCTGTATAAAACCATTTGCTTTGATCACCTCATCAAAGCATATATTCCGACTCCGAGATGCTTGCACCAGTCCATCATTAGTGCAGAACCGGGCTATAGCACCGGTTCATAAGGCCCTTTAGTGCCGGTTCTGTACGAACCACCTCTAAAGGGCCACCACGTGGCACGTGCCATCGCCGGGGGCAGGGAGCCCTTTAGTACCGGTTGGTAACACCAACCGGTACTAAAAGGTTTGGGCGGTTTTGGTTTTATTATTTATTTTCCCTTTAATTTTTTGTTTTCCATTTAATTTAGATATTGTTTTCCATTTATTTTCCCTTTGATAAATTATATAATAACTCATCATCATCAACATATTAATATAAAAACTCTTGCATCTCATATATATCATCACCAACAACAACACTAGCTAATTAATAATCATCATATATATATAGTCATTACCACTATTTTATCATCATTATGTAATCACCACCAACAGTAGCTTAAAGAAGAAACATTCACTTGTACAAAAAGCAAAGATATCATCGAGTTTAACATGGTCATGAGATTATTATAAGCGTTCATAACTAAGACCACAAAAGCAAATCACTAATAATTAAGTTTAGGACGAAACACGGACATGAGACGACAAGTACTAAGAGTAAGAACTAGCTAATCACTCGTGCTGCTCTCTCCCTCTCTCTCTCTCTCTCTCCCTCTCTCTCCCTCTCAGGTAAAATGGCATAGAACATGTGTATCTCTCCCGATTCATCATATTGGAGCATGCAGATGAACCTGTCTCCTAATCATGGGTTGCGCTTCTGATTGTTGCCCCCTAGTACTTCTCTGCGATCATTCACAATTTTGCTCCAATCT
Organism: Triticum dicoccoides; assembly: GCF_002162155.2. Taxonomy (NCBI): domain Eukaryota; kingdom Viridiplantae; phylum Streptophyta; class Magnoliopsida; order Poales; family Poaceae; genus Triticum; species Triticum dicoccoides. Next base: position 575,566,311 of record NC_041383.1, on the reverse strand, counting down.
TTCACTATTAAGCATTCCTCGGTTTAAGAAATCCTGAATGCACTCATGTGCAATGTAGGATGTCTTGGCCGTAAGCTAACCATTGACATGCGACCGTTAGTCGAGATCCACTAAGGCACAACTATCATCGGGAGTCCCTGCATGTTGAAGAACATCGTATAGTAACATACTTAGCAATGAAGTTTAGCTTAAACAATAATGTATGCAAAAGATGCACTGAGGACAAATAGTAAAAAATCTTTCCATCTTTCCTAAATACATGTGACCATAGTTCAATACGAACACTATTGGTCGCACGTTTTGAGTACTAAGATTTGCAAGTCTAGGAAAATAATTTCTATTAACAGCATCAAGATCCTCAAGCCATGAAACTTATTGACTTATCTCCTCACAGTTTAGTTCAGCCCCGGGACAGTGGACGGTCATGTCTACCAAACACCGGACATGTTTTCTTGAATGGAAATAAGCTGTCAATAGAAATTAGTTGTCAACTATTTTTGAAATAAGCAATATCGAAGACATAAATATGGTTGAGGAACTCACATAATGGTAGAAGTGGAGGCATCTGCACATCGATCCAGATATCGACATTACCTTCAATATCATCTTCCGGACGAATATCAAAGGTGATAACCATATCAGACTCAAATGCATAAGCCTTGCATAGTTCTTGCCAAGTTTTGCATCCAAAATAGGTGCAGGTGTCTGCATTGTATAATTTTCCGTGGAAAGTATAACCATGCTCGGTCTTCAAGTAAACTCTCTTTACCTCCATAGTATTCATACTACTGAAACCTATCTTGTCCAATACAAAAATTCTTCCATGGCAGGGGATACACTAGTAGAATAGTAAAAAATTAAAATTATAAGTTGAAGCAAATGAAGCATATGCTTAATTACGAAAAAATACTTGTTGTTGTGACTTACTGCATTCACTTTGAAGGTCTCATCCAGCTTGATGCTGAAGCGCCTACCATCAACTAGGAAATTCCTGTCGAACGTGGCGCGCTTATCTTCGCATTATTCGCACATAACAAAATCATTCTCGTCGTCAGACATTTCCTATGTTCATATATAGTTGAAACATTAATTGATATAAACACTTACTAGCAGTTCTAGCAATTCAACTAGCTAGTTCTATTAATTCAAAGCACTTACTAAAAATAAACTAGTTCTAAGCTTCTTACTAAAATCTCATGTATAGTAAACTTTTAAATCTTTTAATTAATTATTAGATCAAATAGTTCTATAGTAAACTTTTAATTAATTATTAGATCAACAAATCTCATATATATACCTAAATTTATCTAGTTAATTCATATAACATCTAACATTAATATATCTACATTATTTTCTATCTAATTCATCTATGACATTACTATCTAACATTTCTATATAATGAGCTAACAATCGACATTAATCTAACATGCATTTATATAAACTAAAAGTATAAAAAATTAAAAAAATAATAAGAGTTGTATATGATGTTACGGCGGCGACGGGGACGTACGACGACAGGCGCGCGTGACGAGGGCGGCGACGGGGCGACGGGCGCGGCGACACAGGGCGGCGACGGGGCGACGGGGATGGGCGCGACGGGGGCAGCAACGGGGGCGGCGACATGGCGCGGCGGCGACGGGGACGGGCGCGACAACAACGAAGAAGCAGATGAGAAGAAGATTAACTGAAATTTTCGTAAGTTCTATATATATAGGAGAGGCCTGTAGTACCAGTTGGAGCCACCAACCGGTACTAAAGGTCAAATTTGGCCAGGACAAACGATGGGAAGCAACCACCTTTAGTACCGGTTCGTGGCTCTAACCGGTACTAAAGGCCGCCCTTTAGTACCGGGTGGAGCCAAGAACCGGTACTAAAGGCCTACGCTGGCGCAGGTCCTGTGCGGCAAGTTTAGTCCTACCTCGCTAGCCGCCCTTTAGTACCGGGTGGAGCCAAGAACCGGTACTAAAGGCCTACGCTGGCGCAGGTCCTGTGCGGCAAGTTTAGTCCTACCTCGCTAGCCGAGAGGCGTCCGCACTGGTTTATAAGCCCCAGTGTTGTCGCTCTCTCGAGCTCCTCTCTTTAGCAGGCTTTCGGGCCTAAATTTGTCGCGCTGCCCTGTGGGCCTGCTCGGCCTTATGGGCCTGATTTCAGGCCCAAGGCCAGGCAGGTCCACTCGGCAGCGCGCAGAGTTTTTGTTTATGTTCTTTTTTTCTTTTCTGCTTTATTTATTTCCTTTTATTTATTTCGGAGTTGTTTTATGATGTATTTATATTTTTTGTGAATATTTTTGCTTTTCAATGATGATACCATGCCAAGTTTCAACCTTTTCAGAGTTCATTTGTAGTGCTTTTCAATTTCAGGGTCATTTAGCTTAAAAAATCTGTAAATGCATGAAAAATAGCAAATGATGTCACAAAGGGTTGAAAGTTGATGACGTGGCTTTGAATGGTGCATACTGAACGCAAAAAAGTCTAGCGTTGTAATAAGTTTTTAAAAATGAAATGCCGGTGTAACAGATGAGTTTTCGTCCGAAACCCTAATACTTTGAAAGAGATTGTCCAGTTTGTACACGAAGTGCATCCAGTTTTTGCCGTAACCCTCTCTAATTTTTCGCACGTGCTACATGGGTGAAATGATGATACCATGCCAAGTTTCAACCTTTTCAGAGTTCATTTGTAGCGCTTTTCAATTTCATGGTCATTTAGCTCAAAACAAATCTATAAATGCATGAAAAATAGCAAATGATGTCACAAAGGGTTGAACGTTGATGATGTGGCTTTGAATGGTGCATACTGAATGCAAAAAAGTCTGGAGTTGTAATAAGTTTTAAAAAATGAAGTGCCGGTGTAACATATGAGTTTTTGTCCGAAACCGTGATACTTCGAAAGAGATTGTCCAGTTTGTACACGAAATGCATCCAGTTTTTGCCGTAACCCTTTCTACTTTTTCGCACATGCTATGTGGGTGAAATGATGATACCATGCCAAGTTTCAACCTTTTCAGAGTTCATTTGTAGTGTTCTTCAATTTCAGGGTCATTTAGCTCAAAATAAATATGTAAATGCATGAAAAATAGCAAATGATGTCAGAAAGGGTTGAAAGTTGATGACGTGGCTTTGAACGATGCATACTGAATGCAAACAAAGTCTGGAGTTGTAATAGGTTTAAAAAATGAAGTGCCGGTGTAACAGATGAGTTTTCGTCCAAATCCCTTATACTTCGAAAGAGATTGTCCAGTTTGTACACGAAGTGCATCCAGTTTTTGTCGTAACCCTCTCTACTTTTTCACACATGCTTTGTGGGTGAAATTATGATACCATGCCAAGTTTCAACCATTTCAGAGTTCATTTGTAGTGCTTTTCAATTTCAGGGTCATTTAGCTCAAAACAAATCTGTAAATGCATGAAAATAAGCAAATGATGTCAGAAAGGGTTGAAAGTTGATGGTGTGGCTTTGGATGGTGCATACTGAACGCAAAAAAAGTGTGGAGTTGTAACAAGTTTAAAAAATGAAGTGCCGGTGTAACAGATGAGTTTTCGTCCATGTAAACGTGTAAAAATATACATCAAAAATACATTGATCATCAATGATCTTTTTGTGTAGAATCTAAATTGTCAATAGGAATCTACCCCGGTTTAAGAACCGACAAAGAATCCTATTGCAGCCACAGATCCTACACATAGAGTTCATTGAATACAAAGTGATTGTGATAGTTTGAGAAATAACATATTTAAGGTGGTAAAAACCTTGTTAGCCGAGCGAGGTGGGATTAAAAAACCGCTGCAACCAAAAAACCTTATCACCGGTTTGTGGCATGAACTGGTACTAAATGTGCTGGTGGGGCCCCAGACTGACAATAGCCTGCCACGGCATCTTTAGTACCGGTTCATGGCATGAACCGGTACTAAAGGTTCTCCACAAACCGGTACTAATGAGCGACGCCTGCCTAGCCTTTTGAACCGACACTAATGTGACCATTAGTGCCAGCTCATCTGCAAACCGGTACTAATGTGCTGAACATTAGACCCTTTTTCTAATAGTGCATAGATGGATCACTGGAGCTTGCACACCTTCTTAGCACCTTTAGGATCGACAAAACCTTCTGGTTGCATCATATACAACTCTTCTTAGAGATATCCATTTAAGAAATGCAGTTTTGACATCCATTTGCCAGATTTCATAAAATGTGGCAATTGCTAACATGATTCGGATGGACTTAAGCATCGCTACGGTTGAGAAAGTCTCATCGTAGTCAACCCCTTGAACTTGTTGAAAACCTTTTTGCGACTAGTCGAGCTTTGTAGACAGTAATATTACCATCAGCGCCAGTCTTCTTTTTGAAGATCCATTTATTCTCTATGGCTTGCCGATCATCACGCAAGTCCACCAAAGTCGACACTTTGTTCTCACACATGGATCATATCTCAGATTTCATGGCCTCAAGCCATCTATTGGAATTTGGGCTCATCATAGCTTCTTCATAGTTCATAGGTTCGTCATGGTCTAATAACACAACTTCCAGGACAGGATTTCCGTACCACTCTAGTGCGGATCGTGCTCTAGATGACCCATGAGGTTCAGTAGTAACTTGATCCGAAGGTTCATGATCATTTTCATTTGCTTCCTCTCTAGTTGATGTAGGCACCTCGGAAATTGTTTTCTGAGATGTACTATTCTCAATTTCGAGAGAAGGTACAATTACCTCATTAAGTTCTACTTTCCTCCCACTCACTTCTTTCAAGAGAAACTCCTTCTCTAGAAAGGACCCATTCTTAGCAACAAAGATGTTGCCTTCAGATCTGTGGTAGAAGGTATATCCAATTATTTCTTTCCAGTACCCTATGAAGACTCACTTCTCCGACTTGGGTTCGAGCTTATCAGGCTGAAGCCTTTTGACATAAGCATCGCATCCCCAAACTTTAAGAAACGACAGCTTAGGTTTATTGCCAAACCATAGTTCATACGGTGTCGTCTCAACGGATTTAGACGGTGCCCTATTTAACGTGAATGCAGTTGTCTCTAATGCATAACCCCAATATGATAGTGTTAAATCGGTAAGATACATCATATATCGCACCATATCTAATAACGTGCGGTTACAACGTTCGGATACACCTTCTTACTGTGGTGTTCCAGGTTACATGAGTTGTGAAACAATTTCACATTGTTTTAAATGAAGGCCAAACTCGTAACTCAAATGTTGGCCTCCGCGGTCAGATCGTAGAAACTTTATTTCCTTGTTACGATGATTCTCCACTTCACTCTAAAATTCTTTTGAACTTTTTCAAACATTTTAGACTTGTGTTTCATCAAGTAGATATACCCATATCTACTCAAATCATCTGTGAAGGTGGGAAAATAACAATACCCGCCGCGTGCTTCAACACTCATCGGACTACATACATCGGTATTTATTATTTCCAGTAAGTCATTAGCTCGCTCCATTGTTCCGGAGAATGGAGTTTTAGTCATCTTTCCCATGAGGCATGGTTCACAAGTATCAAATGATTCATAATCAAGTGATTCCAAAAGTCCATCAGCATGGAGTTTCTTCCTGCGCTTTATACCAATATGACCTAAACGGTAGTGCCACAAGTATGTTTCACTATCATTATCAACTTTGCATCTTTTGGCATCAATATTATGAATATGTGTATCACTACGATCGAGATTCAATAAACCATTCAAATTTGGTGTATGACCATAGAAGGTCTTATTCATGTAAACATAATAAGAATTATTCTCTAACTTAAATGAATAATCGTATTGCAATAAACATGATCTAATCATATTCGTGTCAACGCAAACACCAAATAACATTTATTTAGTTTCAACACTAATCCCAAAGGTAGAGGGAGTGTGCGATGGTGATCGTATCAACTTTGGAATTACTTCCAACACACATCATCACCTTGCTCTTAACTACCCTGTTTATTCTGTAACTCCTATTTCGAGTTACTAATCTTAGCAACTAAACAAGTATCAAATACCCAGGGGCTACTATGAACACTTAGTAAAGTACACATCAATAAGATGTATATCAAACATATCTTTGTTCACTTTGCCATCCTTCTTATCCGCCAAGTATTTGGGGCAGTTCCGCTTCTAGTGACCATTTCCTTTGTAGTAGAAGCACCCAGTTTCAGGCTTTGGTCTAGCTTTGGGTTTCTTCATGGGAGCGGCAACTTGTTTGCCATTCTACTTGAAGTTCCCTTTCTTTCCATTGCCCTTTTTATTGAAACTAGTGGTTTTGTTAACCATCAACACTTGATGCTCTTTCTTGATTTCTACCTTCGCTGATTTCAGTATCGCGAAGTGCACGGGAATCATTTTTGTCATACCTTGCATATTATAGTTCATCATTGATACGTCTCCAATGTAGCTATAATTTATGAAGTATTCACGCTGTTATATTATCATTCTTGGATGTTTTAAAATCATTTTATAGCAACTTTATATCATTTTTTGGGACTAACCTAGTGCCTAGTGCCAGTTGTTTTTTTCTTATTTTTTACATCGCAGGAAATCAATATCAAACGGAGTCCAAACACCGTGAAACTTTTTGTGGAGTTTTGATGGACCAGAAGACATCCAATGGGCCAGAGCAGCACCTCGGAGGTGCTCCAAGGGGGGCACAACCCACCAGGGTGCGCTTGGGCCCCCAGGCATGCCCCGGTGAGTTGTGCCCACCTCGGTGGCCTCCCACACCCCCTCTTCACCCTATAAATCATCAAATATTCCAAAAAACCTCGTGGAGAACCTAGATGAGAATTTCCGCCACCACAGGCCTCTGTAGCCATGAAAAACCAATCTAGACCCCATTTTGACACTCCGCCGGAGGGGGAGGTCATCACCGGTCGCCATCTTCATCATCCCAGCGGCCACCATGATGAGGAGGGAGTAGTCCACCCTCGGGGCTGAGTGTTTGTACCAGTAGCTATGTGTTTAATCTCTCTCTCTCTCTTGTTCTTGAGATGTCACGATCTTGATGTATCGCGGGCTTTGTTAATATAGTCGAATCATATGGTGTTTCGCCCTCTCTATCTTGTGATGAATTGAGTTTTCCCTTTGAGATTTTGTTTTATCGGATTGAATACTTTTATGGATTTGAGAACACTTGATGTATGTCTTGCTATGAATACCCGTGGTGACAATGGGGTATCGATTGATTTACTTGATATATGTTTTGGCACTCAACTCGTGGATTCCTGAGGTGACATTGGGGTAATCTATGCATAGGGGTTGATGCACGTTCTTGTCTTTGTTTCTCTGGTAGAAATCTTGGGGCACTCCTTGAGGTTCTTTGTGTTGGATTGAGTATTATGAATCTGAATTTGCTTCGGTGTTATTTTAGTATGAACTCTTGGATGGATCGATCGGAAATAATAGCTTTGAGGTGGTTTCGTACCCTACAAACAATTTCTTCTTATGTTCTCTGCTAGATAAGAATTTTGGAGTGATTCTTCATCGCACATGAGGGATGGTTATATGATCCAATTATATTAGCACTATTGAAAGATTGCACTAGCGAAAGTACGGACCCTAGGCCTTGTTTTCAAGCATTGCAATACCGTTTGTGCTCCGTTTTATCAATTGCTACCTTGCTGTTTTTATTTATTCAGATTATAAAAATATATTTCTACCATCCGTATTACACTTTTATCATCATCTCTTCACTGAACTAGTGCACCTATGCAATTTGCCATTGTATTGGGTGTGTTGGGGACACAAGAGATTTCTTGTATTTGGTTGTAGGGTTGTTTGAGAGAGACCATCTTCATCCTACGCCTCCCACGGATTGATAAACCTTAGGTCATCCACTTGAGGGAAAATAGCTATTGTACTACAAAACTCTGCGCTTGGAGGCCCAACACGAGTCTACAAGAATAAAGTTGCATAGTAGACATCAAGCTCTTTTCTGGCGTCGTTACCGAGGAGGTGAGTGCATGAAGGTATATCTTTAGATCTTACAATTGAATGTTTTAGTTTCTTGTTTTATCACTAGTTTGGTTTATAAAAGAAAACTACAAAAAAATGGAATTGAGGTTGCATCATATTATTCATCTTTATAATGTCTTTCGTGGAAATGATGGAAAGGAAAATTGTGCTCAATTGATAGAGAAGAATTCTATAAAATGTTTGACAAAAAATCTTTGAATGATGAGGATGATTACAATATTGTTGGTATGAACTCTTTGAATATTCATGATGCTAACGATATGCAAAGCCATAAGCTTGGGGATGCTATGTTTGATGAAGATGATATTTTTAGTCCCCCAAGATTTGATGTGCAACTTTGTTATAATGATTGCATGCCTCCTATTTATGATGATTATATTGATGAAAGTGGGTTTGGAAGAGTGTCAACTCTAGGTAATGATCCCACTATTTTGGAGGGTGTTGAATCTTGTTACAATATTGAAAAAAGTGGATTTGGAGAGGTCATGACTTTATTTAGTGATGAATCCACTATTTTGGAAGAGGTTTCAATTGATTATGACAACAAAGTTGCTATCTATGATGATTATGGTGAGACATGTATGCTATAAAAAATAATGATAACCATGAAACTTGTCATCATGATTTTAATTTTCAATCCCATGATAGTTATTTTGTTGAGTTTGCTCCCACTACTATTCATGAGAATAAATTTGCTTATGTGGAGTGTAGTAAAATTTGTATGCTTATGTATCATGAGAAGAATGCTTTATGTGATATCTAAATTGTTGAATTCATTCATGATGCTACTAAAAATTATTATGAGAGAGGAACATATGCTTCTACATATCTCAATAATATCAAGTTTCCTCTCTTTATGTTGAAAGTTTTTAAGTTGCACTTGTTTTGCCTTCCTATGCTAGTTGATTCTTGTTCCCATAAATTGTTTTCTCACAAAATCCCTATGCATAGGAAGTGGGTTAGACTTAAATGTGCTTGCCATGTGTTTCATGGTGCTATTGTTATGTTCAATTCTTATCTTCTGCGCGAGCATGATTGAAATCATCATGCCTAGCTAAAAGGCACTAAAGAAAAGAGCTTGTTGGGAGACAACCCAACACTTTTACCTACTGTTTTTGTTTGTTCGCATGATTAGTATACTGTAGTAATCATGTTTTATTGCTTTTGTTTCAATAAAGTGCCAAGTAAAGCCTTTAGGATAGCGTGGATGATAGTTGACTTGAATCTGTGCAAAAACAGAAACTTTTGCGCTCAGTCCAGGAATTTTTAAAATTCAATGGAACATTCTTTTGATCTGATTTTTTTACAGGTGATAGATATACAAATTCTTTATGTTGTCCTAATTTTTCAGAATTTTTGGACTAGCATAAGTATGGTTGGAGTACAGATTACTACAGACTGTTCTGTTTTTGACAGATTCTGTTTTCAATGCATAGTTTGCTTGTTTCCTAGTTTCTATGGCTTATATTGCTCAATATAAATCGTGGAAATGATACATTACAGTATGAATTGTGTGGAAAAATTATGAATCTTGTCTTTGACAGTACCAAAGTGAAATGGTTTGCTCTTTATCATACTAACATATCTCACGAAGTTCCGTTAAGTTTTGTGTGACTGAAGTTTTCAAGTTTTGGGTGAGACATCAATATGAGGAGAATAAGGAGTGAAAAGACCCTAATCTTGGGTATTCCCAAGGCACCCCAAGGTAATATTCAAGTAATATCCAATCAACTAAGCTCGGGGATGCCCCGGAAGGCATCCCCTCTTTCGTCTCCAACATTATCGGTAACCTCACTTGGAGCTATATTTTCATTCGTCACATGATATGTGTTTTGCTTGGAGCATCATTTTGTTTTACTAGGACTTGCGCTCTATTATTTAGAATAATGTTTTGCCTCTTTCATTTCAATAAAAATGTCAAGGATAGCCTTCACCATGCTTATTTTGCAAGTCTGCATGTTGCGGTTTCAAAACAAAAAGTTTATCATTGTTGAAAAAATTCCCGAGAAAAGTCAGAATGTGATAAAATGTTGGAACTTTTTGCACAATAAGCTCTGATAAATTTTCTATAGTGTGGTAAATTTTCATAATTTTTGGAGTTAGGGAATTATGCTGAATCTTGCATTCTTTACAGACTGTACTGTTTTGGCAGATTGCTGTTATGTTTGCATTGTTTGCATATGTTTTCTTGTTTAATGATTCTATTTGAGATAGGAGTATTAAATATGCAAAGGCATTAGTAGGCAATGTTAAATAATATTTTTAGTGATTTTCTACAGTAGAGAATGATAAGGTTTTGCATTCTTTTATACTAACTTATCTCACGAGTTCTTGTTGACTTTTGTGTGGATGAAGTTTTTGATATTTAGGGAAACCATGATATAAGAGGAATTAAGGAGACACAAAATATCAAGCTTGGGGATGCCCAGGGCATCCCAAGCTAATATTCCAAGAAATGTGAAGCATCTAAGCTTGGGGATGCCCCGGGAGGCATCCCACCTTTCTTCTTCAACAATTATCGGTTAGTATCGGTTGAGCCTAAGTTTTTTGCTTCTTCACATGAGTTGTGTTATGCTTGGGATGCCATTTTTTTGCTTGCTGTTTTAATAAAATACTTAGGTTTGAATTTTTTTTAAATAAGAGAGAATCCACAATTGGCTACCCATTTGCTTAACTACTCGCTTGATCTTCACTTATATCTTTTTGGAGTAGCTTGTCATTTACTCTTGTGCTTCACTTATATCCTATGAGTAAATTGTTGAATGAATTGAATATCATGAAGTTGAAATTATATGTTCATATCATGCCTAGTGGTAGCTTCACATTGGGTTTAGAAAGTGAAATCTTTTGAAGCTTGACAATCACAATATTGGTCATACAAGCAATTCATGAATGATTAGTAGAAGGAAGAGAAATTTCACATGCAAATACACTATCTTGGAAATCTTTTCTCATTGTGAGCCCCCATCAAAATATTATATGCCAAAGTTGTTAAGGTTGGACAAGGAAGACAATGTCATGATTTATGTTTGTTCATATTCACATAGAAGTTATATTGTCATAGATCCTTCAACATGTGGTGCTTGCCCCCCATCTTTGCTAGCCAATAATTCCGCACCAAGTAGAGATACTACTTGTGCATCCAAAAACCCTTAAACCCAAATCTTATTATCAAGAGTCCACCATACCTACCTAAGGATTGAGTAAGATCCTTCAAGTAAGTTGTCATCGGTGCAATAAGGCAATAAAAATTGCTTCTAAAAGTGTTAGATCATCTAGGGAAAATTGAGCGTTGTACGAACTTGTGATGGCAAAGAATAAAAGTGACGGACTGCATAATAAAGCTTGCTATAGATACATCTCCAACGTATCTATAATTTATGAAGTATTCATGCCATGTTTATAATGTTTTTACATGATTTTGGTATGATTTGATTAGAACTAACCTGGATTGACGTTGTTTTCAGTAGAAATACCATGGTGGTGTTTTTGTGCAAAAATAAAAGTTCTCAGAATGCGCTAAAAATCAACGGAGAATATTTTTGGAAAATATGAAATACTAGAACGAAAAGCTACCGGGGGGAGTCCCGAGGCCACCACGAGGGTGGAGGGTGCCCCCCTAGGGCACGCCCCCTATATTGTGGACTCCCCATGGGCCCCCTTGACGTGAAACCGATGCCAACCCCTCCTATAAATCCTAAAAAAACCAGAAAAGAAGAGAGATTGGAAGTTCCGCCGCCGCAAGCCTCCAGAACCACGAGAAATCAATCTAGGCCCTCTCTGGCACCCTTCCGGAGGGGACCATCATCATGAAGGCCATGGGGGAGGTTCTCGGAGGGGCCATCATTGCCATGAAGGAAAAGGACCAGAGGGAGAACCTCTCCCCATCCAGGGGGAGGACATGGAGGAGGAAGCACAAGGGGGAGAACCTCTCCTCCTCTCTCTCGGTGGCGCCGGAGTGCCATCGGGAGGGGAATCATTGCCGCAGTGATCATCTTCATCAACATCACCATCCTCATCTCTTTTACGCGGTCCACTCTCCTGCACCCCGCTGTAATCACCTACTTGAACATGGTGCTTTATGCCACATATTATGATCCAATGATGTGTTGCCATCCTATGATGTTTTGAGTAGATTTGCTTTGCCTTTGGGTTGATTGATGATATAGATTGGTTTGAGTTGTATATTTTATTTGGTGTTGTCCTATGGTGCCTTCCATGCCGCGCACACGTGAGGGATTCCCGCTGTAGGGTGTTGCAATACGTTCATAATTCTCTTATAGTGGGTTGCTAGAGCGATAGAAGCTTAAACCCGAGTAAGGGGGTTGTTGCGTATGGGATAAAGGAGACTTGATATGTTACTGCGATGGTTGGGTTTTACCTTAATGATATTTAGTAGTTGCGGATGCTTTCTAGAGTTCCAATCATAAGTGCATATGATCCAAGTAGAGAAAGTATGTTAGCTTATGCCTCTCCCTCATATGAAATTGCAATGACGACTACCGATCTCGTTAACAATTGCCTACGACAATTTCGCACACCGATCCATCATTATTCCACACTCACTATTTATAATACTTAAGTAATATATTCTAACTTCATGATAACAACACCTACTTTTATATTTTAGCTCTCTGATATCATGCAAAGTTATCCTCTTCATACCCACAACATAGTTTTATTTCTTGTTTCTAGTTGGAAGCAAACGATCGGTGTACGTAGAGTCGCATCAGTGGAGGATGGGACTTGAGAGAATATTGATCTTACCTTTAGCTCCTTGTGGATTCGACACACCATACTTATCACTTCCACCTTTGGAAATTGCTACGATGATTCCCAACACTTGGGGGTTATCAAGCTCTTTTCTGGCGCCGTTGTCGGGGAGCAATAGTGTGGGGTTAATATTTTCGTGTATGCTTGTTTGCTTTCTTCACCAAGTAGATTTTTGTTTTCCCTTTTTTTTGTTTTCTTTAGCTGTGGGTGAAACAAACAAAAAAATTAAAGAATGAAAATACAAAAAGATTCACTTGCCCCTTATTCCTAAAAAGTTTTTCAAAAAGAGAAGTGATTGGAAAGTTATGCATTGGAGAAGTGAGGGTCGACCTTGAACACTTGTGTTCATGCTCATGGAAACAATGTAGAATTTTTTATGGAAGTTTCTCTGAAAATAATTATCTCCTTGTACATATCCTTTGTATTATAAAATAATGTACCAAGCTTTGGTTTTGGGATGATTAGATTGCTTGTTTACTATGTGCGGTGCAAAAACAGAAACTTTGTTTATAGCGCGTGAATTTACATTTTTTACTGGAAAGTCAAATAGGTCTTAAACCTTTTGCACAATACTATATGCAATTTGTTTAGATTTTCCTAATTGTTTATAATTTTTGGAGTTACAGAAGTATACGAAGTTTCCAGATTACTACAGATTGTCATGTTTTTGATAGATTCTGTTTTCTATGTGTTGTTCACTTATTTTGATGAATCTATGGGTATCGGGGGGTATGAACCATGGTGAAGTTGGAATAAGTAGATATAATGCTAATATGAAATTGGAATGAGTTTACAACAGTACCAAAAGGTGGTGATTTGCTTTATTATACTAACAGATCTCACAAAGTTTTTGTTAAGTTTTGTGCGGATTAAGTGTCGAAGAACGAGGAGTTACCGATGTGAGAAGAATAAAGAGAGGCAAAAGTTCAAGCTTGGGGATGCCCAAGGCACCCCACGTAAATATTTCAAGGATACTCAAGCATCTAAGCTTGGGGATGCCCCGGTTGGCATCCCATCTTTCTTCTTCAAAAATTATCGGTATACCTCAGTTTTTGTTTTGTTCACATAATTTGTGTCCTTTGTGTTTTTATTTTTCTTTAATAACCATGCTAGTATGAGATAGCCCTTCATTGATTTATAGAATGCTTCATGTGCTTCACTTATATCTTTTGAGTATGACCTTATAGAATGCTCTTTGTGCTTCACTTAAATCTTTTGAGTATGGTTTTATAGAATGCTTCGTGTGCTTCACTTATATATTTTGAGCTTGGATATTGGTTAATCTATATTAATTGTAGAATGCTCCATGAACACTTATATAATTTGCAGTATGAATAAGACTATTATTGAAAGTGGGTTTGGAAGAGTGTCAACTTTAGGAAGTAATGATCCCACTATTTTGGAGGGTGTTGAATCTTAGTGTGATATTTATGAAAGTGGATTTGGAGAGGTCTTGACTATAGTTAGTAATGATTCCACTATTTTGGAAGAGGTTCCAATTGATTATGAGAGCAAAGTTACTATCTATGATGATTATTGTGATGACATGTATGCTATAAATAATAATGTTAATCATGAAACTTGTCAACGTGATTTTAATTTTCAATTGGATTATGCCTCACATGATAGTTATTTTGTTGAGTTTGCTCCCACTATTCCAAATGAGAAGAGTTTTGCTTATGTGGAGAGTAGTAAAATTTCTATGCTTGTAGATCATGAAAGAATTCTTTATGTGATGGTTATATTTTTGAATTCATTCATGATGCTACTGAAGATTATTATATGGAAGGAATATATGCTTGTTGGAATTGCAATAATATCAAGTTTCCTCTCTATGTGCTTAATGTTTTGAAGTTATGCTTGTTTTGACTTCCTATGCTAGTTGATTCTTTTTCCCATAAATTGTTTGGTCACAAAATCCCTATCCATATGAAGTGAGTTAGACTTAAATGTTCTAGTCATATGCTTCATGATCCTCTCATTATGTTTTAATTCTTATCTTTCATATGAGCATCATTGACACCATCATGCCTAGCTAGAAAGGCATTAAAGAAAAGCGCTTGTTGGGAGACAACCCAATATTTATCCTTACTATTTTTGTGTGTTCACATGATTAATCTACTGTAGTAATCATGTTTTATAGCTTTTGTTTCAATAAAGTGCCAAGTAAGACCTTTGGGATGGCTTACGGTGATAGTTGATTTGATCTTGCTGAAAAACAGAAACTCTTGCACTCATTGCCAGAATTTTCAAAATCATAGAAGCGTGCTTTTGATCTGAAACTTTTACACTAGATTGATATAAAAATTGCTCAGGTTGTCCTAAATTTTCAGAATTTTTGGAGTAGCAGAAGTATGGTTGTTGTTCAGATCATTACAGACTATTCTATTTCTGGCAGATTCTGTTTTCAATGCATAGTTTGCTTGTTTTCTAGTTTCTATGGCTTATATTGCTCAATATAAATTGTAGAAATGATATGGTATAGTAGGCATTGTGTGAGAACAATTATGAATCTTGTATTTGACAGTACCAAAGTGAATGATTTACTCTTTATCATACTAACCCATCTCACGAAGTTCCGTTAAGTTTTGTGTGATTGAAGTTTTCAAGTTTTGGGTGAGATATCGATATGAGGAGAATAAGGAGTTTAAAGACCCTAAGCTTGGGGATGCCCAAGGAACCCCAAGGTAATATTCAAGTAAGACTCAAACGCCTAAGCTTGGGGATGCCCCGGAAGGCATCCCCTCTTTCTTCTTGAAAACTATCGGTATACCTTACTCGGAGCTATATATTTATTCATCACATGATATGTATTTTGCTTGGAGCGTATTTCCAATTTTATTTGTTGTCTGAATAAAATCATTGGATCTGAAATCTTGAATGAGAGAGAATCATCCCGTGGCTAGTTAATTATTTGAGAACTCATTGTCCTTTACATATATCTTTTTGGAGTAGTTTGACATTTACTCATGTGCTTCATGTATATCCTTTGAGTAAATGGTTGAATGAATTGAATATCATAAATCTGAATTTATATATGTTTCGTATGCTTATACCATGGGGAGTAATGACTTCACACATAATAAGTATAGGTGGTAAATTTATTGAAAGTTAGCAAACGCAGTATTGGTCACTTGAACAATTCATGAAAGAATATTGAAGGAAGATAGATTTCACATATAAATATACTATCTTGGACATCTTTTGTAATTGTGAGAAGTCATTAAAATATGATAGGCTAAAAAGTTGATGTTGGACAAGGAAGACAACTTAATGGGTTATGTTTTCTTATATCCGAGTAGAAGTTATATTGTATTGGATCATCCAACATGTTGAGCTTGCCTTTCCCTCTCATGCTAGCCAAATTCTTTGCACCAAGTATAAATACTACTTGTGCTCCCAAACAACCCTTAAACCAGTTTTGCCATTAGAGTCCACCATACCTACCTTTGGATTGAGTAAGATCCTTCAAGTAAGTTGTCATCGGTGCAAGCAATAAAAATTGCTCTCTAAATATGTATGATCTATTAGTGTGAAGAAAATAAGCTTTATACGAACTTGTGATATGGAAGAAATAAAAGTGACATACTACAAAATAAAGGTCTTTATCACAAGCCACGATATAAAGTGACGTTCTTTTGCATTAAGATTTTGTGCATCCAACCATAAAAGCGCATGACAACCTCTGCTCCCTCTGCGAAGGGCCTATCTTTTACTTTCATATTCTACCCTTATACAAGAGTCTTGGTGATCATCACCTTTCCTTTTCACACTTTTTCCTTTGGCAAGAACTTTGTGTTGGAGTGATCTAGATATATATATATCCACTTGGATGTAGGTTTTCATAAAGTATTATTGTTGACATTACCCTTGAGGTAAAAGGTTTGGAGGCAAAACAATAAAACCCTATCTTTCTCCGTGTCCGATTAAAACTTTGAACCCATAAATATCACGTGAGTGTTAGCAGTTGTGAAAGATTAAATGATAGTTGAGTATGTGGAGTTTGCTAAATCAAAGCTCTTACATAGAACCTTCGTGAAAATAAGATGAATTACAGTTGTGTGATGACTAAGAGCATGGTTTGTTAGTTTTCAAGAAAGTTTATGATCTATACTTTAACATGTGAATAGATTGTTACTTGATCATGAGAAGTTTTATGAGTTGAGCTACTGTTATGATATATAATGATGCTAGTAAAGGTGATTGAAATTATCATTGATCAAAGTTGTGCACTTGCTAGCATTCACACTTCATGAATTATTCCTTTTATCATTTACCTACTCAAGGAGGAGCATGAATTAAGCTTGGTGATGCCGATACGTCTCCAACGTATATATAATTTATGAAGTATTCATGCCATGTTTATAATGTTTTTACATGATTTTTGTATGATTTGATTAGAACTAACCCGGACTGATGATGTTTTCAACAGAACTACCGTGGTGTTGTTTTGTGCAGAAATAAAAGTTCTCGGAATGCGCCACAAATCAATGGAGAATATTTTTGGAAAATATGAAAAATACTAGAACGAAAAGGTATCTGAGGGGAGTCCCGAGGCCACCATGAGGGTGGAGGGCGCGGCCCCCCTAGGGCGTGGCCCCTATCTCGTGGACTACCCGTGGGCCCCCTTGATGTGAAACCGACACCAACCCCTCCTATAAATCCTAAAAACCCTAGAACAGAAGAGGGATCGGAAGTTCCTCTGTCGCAAGCCTCTAGAACCATGAGAAATCAATCTATGCCCTCTCTGGCGCCCTGCCGGAGGGGGCCATCATCATCGGAGGCCATGGGGGGAGGATCTCGGAGGGGCGATCGTCACCATGAAGGCCAAGGACCAAAGGGAGAACCTCTTCCCATCCAAGGGGGAGGCCATGGAGGAGGAAGCACAATGGGGAGAACCTCTCCTCCTCTGTCTCAGTGGCGCCGGAGTGCCATCAGGAGGGGAATCATCGCCACGGTGATCGTCTTCATCAACATCACCATCATCATCTCTTTTACTCAGTCCATTCTCCTACACCATGTTGTAATCACCTGCTTGAACATGGTGCTTTATGCCACATATTATGATCCAATGATGTGTTGCCATCCTATGATGTTTTGAGTAGATTTCCTTTGCCTTTGGGTTGATTGATGATCTCAATTGGTTTGAGTTGTATGTTTTATTTTGGTGTTGTCCAATGGTTTCTTCCGTGCCACACACACGTGAGGGATTCCCGCTGTAGGGTGTTGCAATACGTTCATGATTCGCTTATAATGGGTTGCTAGAGTGACAGAAGCTTAAACCCGGGTAAGGGGGTTGTTGCGTATGGGATAAAGGGGACTTGATATGTTAATGCAATGGTTGGGTTTTACCTTAATGATCTTTAGTAGTTGCGGATGCTTGCTAGAGTTCCAATCATAAGTGCATATGATCCAAGTAGAGAAAGTATGTTAGCTTATGCCTTTCCCTCATATGAAATTTCAATGACGAATACAGATCTTGTTAACAATTGCCTAGAACAATTCCGCACACCGATCCATCATTATCCCACACCCGCTATTTATAATACTTAAGTAATATATTCTAACTTTATGATAACATCACCTACGTTTATATTTTAGCTCTCCGATATCATGCAAAGTTATCCTCTTCATACCCACAACATAGTTTTATTTCTCGTTTCTAGTTGGAAGCAAACGTTCGGTGTATGTAGAGTCGTATCAGGGGCAGATGGGACTTGAGATAATATTGATCTTACCTTTAGCTCCTTGTGGGTTCGACACTCCATACTTATCACTTCCACCTTTGGAAATTGCTATGATGATTCCTGATGTCTACTACACAACCTTCTTCTTGTAGACGTTGTTGGGCCTGTAGGTGCACAGGTTTGTAGGACAGTAGCAAATTTCCCTCAAGTGGATGACCTAAGGTTTATCAATCCGTAGGAGGCGTAGGATGAAGATGGTCTCTCTCAATCAACCCTGCAACCAAATAATAAAGAGTCTATTGTGTCCCCAACACACCCAATACAATGGCAAATTGTATAGGTGCACTAGTTCGGTGAAGAGATGGTGATACAAGTGCAAAATAGATAGTAGATATAGGTTTTTGTAATCTGAAATAATAAAAACAGCAGGTAACAAGTAGTAAAAGTGAGCGTAAACGGTATTGCAATGATAGGAAACAAGGACTAGGGTTCATACTTTCGCTAGTGCAAGTTCTCTCAACAATAATAACATAGATAGATCATATAACAAGCCCTCAACATGCAACAAAGAGTCACTCCAAAGCCACTAATAGCGGAGAACAAACGTAGAGATTATGGTAGGGTACGAAACCACCTCAACGTTATCCTTTCTGTTCTATCTATTCAAGAGTTCGTAGTAAAATAACATAAAGCTATTTTTTCCGCTCAATCCATCATAGAGTTCATACTAGAATAACACCTTAAGACAAAAATCAACCAAAACCCTAATGTCACCTAGATACTCCATTGTCACCTCGAGTATCCGTGGGCATGATTATACGATATGCATCACACAATCTCAGATTCATCCAACCAACACAAAGTACTTCAAAGAGTGCCCCAAAGCTACTACTGGAGAGTCAAGAACGTGTGTCAACCCCTATGCATAGGTTCCCAATGTCACAAAACCCGCAAGTTGATCACCAAAACATACATCAAGTGGCACATGATATCCCATTGTCACCACAGATAATCACGGCAAGACATACATCAAGTGTTCTCATAAAAGACTCAATCCGATAAGATAACTTCAAAGGGGAAACTCAACTAATCACAAGAGAGTAGAGGGGGAGAAACATCATAAGATCCAACTACAATAGCAAAGCTCGGGATACATCAAGATCATGCCATAGAAGAACACGAGAGAGAACACGAGAGAGAGAGATCAAACACATAGCTACTGGTACATACCCTCAGCCCCGAGGGTGAACTACTCCCTCCTCATCATGGATAGCGCCGGGATGATGAAGATGGCCTCCGGTGATGGGATCCCCCTCCAGCAGGGTGCCGGAACAGGGTCCCGATTGGTTTTTGGTGGCTATAGAGGCTTGCGGCGGCGGAACTCCCGATCTATCTTCTGTTCTGGAAGTTTTAGGGTACGTAGGTATATATGGGTGCAGGGGGTACGTAGGTGGACCTTCGGGGTGCTCACGAGGCAGGGGGCGCCCCCCCACCCTCGTGGACAGCCCGGGACTCCCCTGAGGTGCACTCCAAGTCCATCAGGTTGCTTTCTGTAACGCCCCGGATACAACTTTCCATATTCGTAACTCCAACTCTTGCCTTTTCCGGAGATGCGATTTGTTATTTCCTTCGTGGTTGGGTTTTTGTCTGTTGTTTTGCATTTTGTTCTTGTTATGCATCTCGTCTCATGTCATCATTCGCATTGCATCGGCATCATTTTCATAAAACTTGCATCCGTTCGGGTTCCGCCGGTTCTCTCCGTTGTCCATTCCGAGCCCCGACACTCACATGCGCCCGCGGCACCTCCGAAATATTATTTTATAAGTGGCAGAAAAATGTTCTCGGAATGGGTTGCAAATTGTCGTGCGGTCTTATTATAGTGTAGACAGGCCGCCTGCCAAGTTTCGTCGCATTCGGAGTCCGTTTGACTGCCCAACCGTTATATTTATAACCGCGATATAGTCGGTTTAATCGTCGAACGTTTCGGTCTTCGAAACTGCCACCGGGTCGCTCTGTTTCTCTCTCTTCTCAGCTCGAGGCATTCTACACAGCCCACCTGCAGCCACCTAGTCCCCCCCCCCTCTGTCCGGAGCGCATGATCGCGATCCGAGGGTCCGGAAACCCCCCTAAACCCCCTAGAGATTAAACCCTAGCCCCCCTTTCCTATTTAAACCCCCCTCCTTCCTAAATTGGGCAACCCT
>NC_041383.1:575497503-575545089 GCF_002162155.2 Triticum dicoccoides | reverse complement strand
GCCGCCACCTCCCACCTTCTCCTCGTTTTCAGCGCCGCCCCACTCTACCTCCGCCACTTGTCGCGCCGCCAACCGCCAGCCGCCGTCACGTCGTCGCCCTCGGCCAATCAGGCGCCGCCACCTCGCCTATCCACGCGCGCCCAACCAACGGGACGGCGCCACGCATCCTCCCCGCGCCCTCCTCTCCCCGCGCGGCCCATGAAGCCCATCCAGGGCCCGCATGGGCTCGAGCCCCGCCGCCGCGGCCCGTAGCCGCCTGAGCTCTCGCAAGACGCGCCCCGCTCGATCCCGTCCTCGCCGCCCGACTCCTTTGCCGCCGGCGCGTGGGATCCTCGCCGCCGCTGTGGTCCGCCTCGCCACCGGCGCCCTTCCAGGCCGGACCTCGCTCTCGCGCCCTGCTCCTTCCTCCTTCCTCGCTTTCTCCCTACCTCACGCTCTCTCTTCTCCTCGCAGAACCGCAGCCGCTGCTTACTGTCGCTGTCGCCGTCGCCGAGTTTGTCGCCGACCTCCTCGCCCCGATCTTCACCGGATCCGGGATCCCCGACCCCGGATCTCCCCATTCCGGCCACCCCCCTAGCGCCCCGGCCTCCTCCTCGCTGGCTCCGGCGAGCTCCAGCCGGATCGAGCCGCCGCCGCCGCCTGTGTCCTTCCAGGACGAGGCGCTCGCTCGGTCTAGCCATGCGTTGACCGCGCTGGCCAGCTTCGTGGGCTGCAGCCGAAGCCAGCCCAGCATCGCAAGGCCCAGCGCCCTTCCAGCCGGCCTGCTTTGGCCTCCTACACCGACCGGGCCTTGGCCCATGGTGAGGCAGCCCTCCAGCGCCCCTTTTTTTCATTCCGTTTGGACCTCTGTCTAGATTCGGCCCATATAGTGTTTTTCCCTGCGCTGCGATTTTCTCTAATATCCAGTGTATTAATAGTTTTACAGAAAACCCCCTAGACTTCATGCATATAATTACTCACAGACCATGCATCATATGTAGAAACTTCATATATGTAAAATGCTCAGAAAATTGTGTAGATTAATAATATGCCACTTTCATCTATGTTAAAAATGTTTAACTTGTTGTTTGTTTAAATTTGCTAATATGCCATGTTAAAACGATTTAATTCATAACTAAATAACCGTAGCTTAGATTTTAATAAACTTTATATGTAAATGGGGTGGAAAAATGCCTAGTTTAACATGGTGCACTCTATTTTCCTGTTTAACAACAATAAAATTTTGTTTAGGGCAGAACAGTACCGAATCTAAAATATGCATATGGGGATTTTCCGGAATTATTGTTTGTTACATCCGGCCTCATTTAAACTTGCCTAGATAGGTAATTTTCATATGCTTCACCTCTTGCCATGTTTAGCAACATAAAATATTGTTGGGTACATAACCAAAATCAAACTAAATAATTGCATGTGGTGTTTCGTCAATATGCAACTCGTTGCACATTGAGCTCCACTTAATTTGTAGTGTTGTTTGTTGCACTTTGCCATGACATGCCTTATTAAACCGGACATGCATCATACTTGGTTGTGCATCCTGCCATGCCTATGTGATGGTTGTTTACCATGTTGTCTGTTTCTTTCCGGTGTTGCTTCTTAGTTCCGGTAATGTTGCGATTGTGAGGATTCGTTCGACTACTCCCGTTCGTCTTCTTCATGGACTCGTTCTTCTTCCTTGCGGGATTTCAGGCAAGATGACCGCTACCCTAGATCTCACTACTATCATTGCTATGCTAGTTGCTTCGTTCTATCGCTATGCTGCGTTACCTATCTTTTGCTCATCAAGCCATCCCAAATCGCCATGAACCTCTAACCTTTGACACTTCTCCTATGCAAACCATTGCTTGGATATGTTACCGCTTTTGCTCAGCCCCTCTTATAGCGTTGCTAGTTGCAGGTGAAGTTGAAGATTGCTCCATGGTGGACAGGATTTTGGTTGGGATATCACAATATCTCTTATATTATTAATGCATCTATATACTTGGTAAAGGGTGGAAGACTCGGCCTTATGCCTGGTGTTTTGTTCCACTCTTGCCTCCCTAGTTTCCATCATACCGGTGTTATGTTCCCGGATTTTGCGTTCCTTATGCGGTCGGGTGATTTATGGGACCCCCTTGACAGTTCGCTTTGAATAAAACTCCTCCAGCAAGGCCCAACCTTGGTTTTACCATTTGCCTCACCACCACCTATACTTTTCCCTTGGGAGTCGCTCTCTCGAGGGTCATCTTTATTTTAGCCCCCCCCCCGGGCCAGTGCTTGTCTAAGTGTTGGTCCGAACCGAGCAGACTGCGGGGCCACCTCGGGGCAACTCGAGGGCTGGTTTTACTCGTAGGATGTCTCATCCGGTGTTGCCCTGAGAACGAGATATGTGCAGCTCCTATCGGGATTGTCGGCGCATCGGGCGGCTTTGCTGGTCTTGTTTTACCATTGTCGAAATGTCTTGTAAACCGGGATTCCGAGTCTGATCGGGTCTTCCTGGGAGAAGGTCTATTCCTTCGTTGATCGCGAGAGCTTGTCATGGGCTAAGTTGGGACACCCCTGCAGGATATAATCTTTCGAAAGCCGTGCCTGCGGTTATAGGCAGATGGGAATTTGTTAATGTCCGGTTGTAGATAACTTGCCACCAGATCCGAATTAAAACGCATCAACCGCGTGTGTAGCCGTGATGGTCTCTTTTCGGCGGAGTCCGGGAAGTGAACACGGTTTTTGGGTTATGTTTGACGTAAGTAGGAGTTCAGGATCACTTCTTGATCATTGCTAGTTGACGACCGTTCTGCTTGCTCTCTTCTCACTGTTATTTGCGTATGTTAGCCACCATACTTGCTTAGTCGCTGCTGCAGCCTCACCACTTTACCCCTTCCTTTCCTACTAAGCTTTGCTAGTCTTGATACCCACGGTAATGGGATTGCTGAGTCCTCGTGGCTCACAGATTACTACAACAACAGTTGCAGGTACAGGTTATGCGATGATCATGACGCGAGAGCGATGCTTACTTGCGTTGAGTTCTTCTTCTGCTTCTTCGATCAGGGGATAGGTTCCAGGTCGGCAGCCTGGGCTAGCAGGGTGGATGTCGTTTGAGTTTCTGTTTGTGTTCCATCTGTAGTTGGATGATGATCTAATGTATGGTGATGTTGTATTCGTGTGGCATGGTATGCCTTGTGTATGTATCCCCATCTATTATGTAATGTTGATGTAATGATATCCACCTTGCAAAAGCGTTTCAATATGCGGGTCTATCCTTGGTGGGACCTTCAAGTTCCTTTTGGATAGGGTCGCATATTGGGCGTGACAAGTTGGTATCAGAGCCTCGACCGACCCTCGGAGCCCCCTTGTTTGTTGGCCGTTGTTGAGTCTAGATGAAAACTATTTTGAGTCTTAGAATTATATATATCGGAGAGTAGGATTCTTTTTACTCCTCAGCCCCTTCGTTGCTCTGGTGAGG
Source organism: Triticum dicoccoides (assembly GCF_002162155.2). NCBI lineage: Eukaryota > Viridiplantae > Streptophyta > Magnoliopsida > Poales > Poaceae > Triticum > Triticum dicoccoides. The sequence goes on along the minus strand of NC_041383.1, from coordinate 575,541,650 downwards.
TCTCTTGACATAGATGTTTTGACTTTCCTCTCCTCAAATTTCACTAAAAAAAATTTAGGATCACGCGGGTATCTTGGGATCGTTCCGATAGTCTTGTGACGAGAACATTGTTGTTGGTGCCTCCTGACATTTAGGGGTTGTGGCAGTGTCCCGGGGAGTTGAGCTCCGAGGTGTTGTCGTCACAATTTTATCGCTGCAGTTCTGGAATACCTGAGATTTGCCGACATCGAAAATCTCTTTTATACAGTTGTTGGTGAGATAACCCCGATAACCTAGTACTGGGGCGAGCTCGGGAGTATTGCCATAACTCGTATAACGGATGCTTTTCGAAGGTTGAGGTACACGATTTCCGGAGTTTTCTTGGTTATGTGTTGACAGATGGATACAGCTGGATGTAGGGATTGTTAGTTTTGGGTGAGATATATATTGCTTCCCCTGAATCCCCAACACCAGATTGCATAACCAGAAAGTTTCGGGAGTTTTATAGGTGGGAATTCAAGTAGCTCTAGTTTTATCTTTCCAACAGACACATGATACGATATGGAATCTATCATATGTTTGTTTCCGGCTTATTTTCGCAAGCCAATCCTTTGTTTTGTTTTAATTGAAGTATACGAGTTGCTTCAATGTCAAGTGTTGATTCCATACCTTTCAAGCGGTGTTCTCATATTTCTATGGGAGTACTAATCCTTCTTGATCACTGAGGTTGTCATGTCAACTATTTTCCAAACCGGCGTGCTTCTCTTCAAGTGGATCCCATCATTGTTTTTCCATCCGCAAGATCAATTCTAAGTTTTCTCAATGGTGTTTATTCCATCTGTCCCAAGTTGTCTTTGTTTTTCCCCACCCTACCACCCTTTTTCTTCAAGGACCCAGATTTCTTAATCAAGTATCCATTTATTCATGTGAAGTCTCTTCACTCTTTTCAATCAATGTTCTTATTCGGTGATTCTCAGGAAGATACTAACAGAGCTTTGAGTTCATCATTCTTCATTCTCGTATTCTTCTCCGGTGGATCCAATTCAAGCTTTCAGTGTTGATCATATTCTTTTCCTCGTGTCAAATGCTTTTTCATACCGGTGCACCTCTTAATCTTTCACTTCTCGCTATTCATTTGTTCCAGAGTGTTGAAGATATCTCGGAAGACTCGTGTTTCCATTCTCAATCCATTCAAGCTATTTGGAGATTATTATCTCATTCAAGTCATTTAATTCAACCGGTGCAATCTCTCTTTTCAAGCAATCGTCAATGGTGGTTCTTTTGAGTGGGCCCTAACCCACAGGTCTTTTCCCAGGATCTTACCTGACTCTTCTAATTATTCCGGAGCCATTCCTAATTCTTTTCAAAGTGTGACGTAAGAATGAACTTCATCAGTCAGATGTTTTTCCAAGATCGATTTCAAATCATTTCATTGTTGGCTCAACCTCTTACCTTTCATTCTCCCGGAGTATCTCAGTAATTTTGGTGGTGTTTCTCGTCGTCATTTGAAGATCAAAGAAGAGTTTTTCCTCTAAATCTTGGCCATTCTCTTGAAGATTCATGGTTCTAGATTCATGCCATCCCCATATTTGTTTCGATCGTGAGAAATTCTTCTCTTACCATCCGGAGCATTTCATGAGTTGTTTCCATTTCTTTCCTTCGAAGGCCTTCATGTCATAATTATTCATTCAAGCTTTCAGCTCTCGTTCTCCAAATCATACCGGTGCATCGTTCAAGTATTATCTAATCAGCTCGGGATCTCTGCGTTCACTTGTATCTAAATCCCCGCAAGTATATTCATTCGTTTTCCAATTCTTCCCGGTGATTTGTGCCTTTGCCACTTTCATTTTCAATTATTACGGTGGTTCGTTCGAGAGTTCTCTTTTCTTGGTTATCATATCAAATCATTCGTTGTTTCCAAATTCCACCGGTGGTTCCTTGAAGACCTTCACAAGTTTGCGCCATATCTCTTTTAATCCTTTCTATGAGAATAAGTAGTATGCCAAATCCGTTGCTTGTCATCAATTTAAATTGGTGAAGGATATGCATGACATAATTCTTATTCTTGTTTCATCCAAGTGATTAATTCCTTCTTCCGGAGATTGTTCATGATGAAGTAATTCTCGGTTCTAGTGTTTCATCTTTTCGTTTCCGGAGTTCCAAGTTTTCTTGGTTATATCGTCGCAAAGCTCCATCTAAATCATCGCAAGGCTTCACCTTGTGTTTTCAACTTTTTTTTCTTTTCATCATCCTTTTGTTATCGGAGTTCTTCATGGAGGCTCTACATGGTGGTTCAACAAGGATTCTTTTCATTCTTCAATTGTTCTTCAAGATTTCTCTCGAGGTGATGATCCGCCAAGCTATACTCAAAATTAAACATGGTGCTAAACACATGTTTTGTTTTGGGGAGTTCAAGCATTCTTCATCTTGCATTCCGAAGTGCAATCCTTTCTACCTTATCTTTTCAGATGGTGTTATGTCATTCTTGACAATTCGAGTTCATGTTTGATGATTCACATGTTGTCAAGAATGAGGTATTTTAAACCCATCATTTTCTTCCTTGGAGTTATCTTGTGTCAGATTTCACCTAAAGCCTTTCCTTAAGGGATGTTGCTATTTGTGGTGCTTATCATTGATCCAAGTTTTTTCCTATCCTCTCGAAAAGCAGTTTTCATCTCTTCTTTGATCTCAAACAAGCAATTGTCTTTCGTTAGTGGCAGAATTTCACCTCAAGTTTTGAGATGTTTGCCATAAGCCCACAACAAACTTGTGCTTTTCATTGTTGATTTTGCAACAACTCCGTTCAATCCTTCTTTGCAAGGATGCTTTCCAAATGCAATTGTGGTAGGAGTTGTCATTTCCTTCTCCGTCCCTTTATCCCAACAATCTAACTTCTATTCTTTCGTTCCGGAGGCATTGTGATGTTGTGCTCTTCACTCATCATCTCGAATTGTGAGGATCATGTTATTTTCGTGCTTATCCATTTAACCGGAGAGTTGTGTTCTCATTCAAGTTCTTTCATCTTATCAAGTTTTGCCTCTCTTTTCAACCTGAGTGCTGTCTGAATTCCTTCTTACCCATTATCCAACTCTTTCAATAGTTCCGGAGGCAGTGTGTTGTTGATTTCATCAAGTATCTTCCCATCTTCTCAAGTTCATGTTCTATTCCTTCCATGTTCAACCGGAGTGCTGCCCGAATTCTTCCTCTCTCATCTTGTTGTAACCGGAGTGGTTTTGAACCCTATCTTGTCAATTAAACTCTTGATTCATGTCTTTGCTACCTTCAAGTTCTCGTAATGTTCATTGTTCCTCTTTTCTAACGGATTGTTTGCAATCTCGTTCATCTCTAATTGCTCAACCTCTCAAGGTTCATGGTTTCACTCGTTTGTCGAAGAAGCAACTTAGTTTTACCGCTTATCTTCCTCTTCCTTTTCCCTCCGGTGCCATCCTAGATCTCGGGACGAGATCCTCTCGTAGTGGTGGACTGTTGTAACGCCCCGGATACAACTTTCCATATTCGTAACTCCAACTCTTGCCTTTTCCGGAGATGCAATTTGTTATTTCCTTCGTGGTTGGGTTTTTGTCTGTTGTTTTGCATTTTGTTCTTGTTATGCATCTCGTCTCATGTCATCATTCGCATTGCATCGGCATAATTTTCATAAAACTTGCATCCGTTCGGGTTCCGCCGGTTCTCTCTGTTGTCCATTCCGAGCCCTGACACTCACACGCGCCCGTGGCACCTCCGAAATATTATTTTATAAGCGGCATAAAAATGTTCTCGGAATGGGTTGCAAATTGTCGTGCGGTCTTATTATAGTGTAGACAGGCCGCCTGCCAAGTTTCGTCGCATTCGAAGTCCGTTTGACTGCCCAACCGTTATATTTATAACCGCGATATAGTCGGTTTAATCGTTGGACGTTTCGGTCTCCGAAACTGCCACCGGGTCGCTCTGTTTCTCTCTCTTCTCAGCTCGAGGCATTCTACACAGCACACCTGCAGCCACCTAGTCCCCCCCCCCTCTGTCCGGAGCACATGATCGCGATCCGAGGGTCCGGAAACCCCCCTAAACCCCCTAGAGATTAAACCCTAGCCCCCCTTTCCTATTTAAACCCCCCTCCTTCCTAAATTGGACAACCCTAGCCCCTAGCCTCCCCTAACCTCCCGCAGCTGCCGCCTCCCACCTTCTCCTCATTTTCAGCGCCGCCCCACTCCACCTCCGCCACTTGTCGCGCCGCCAACCGCCAGCCGCCGCCGCGTCGTCGCCCTCGGCCAATCAGGCGCCGCCACCTCGCCTATCCACGCGCCCCCAGCCAACGGGACGGCGCCACGCATCCTCCCCACGCCCTCCTCTCCCCGCGCGGCCCGCGAAGCCCATCCAGGGCCCGCATGGGCCCGAGCCCCGCCGCCGCGGCCCGCAGCCGCCCGAGCTCTCGCAAGACGCGCCCTGCTCGATCCCGTCCTCGCTGCCCGACTCCTCTGCCGCCGGCGCGTGGGATCCTCGCCGCCGCCGTGGTCTGCCTCGCCACCGGCGCCCTTCCAGGCCGGACCTCGCCCTCGCGCCCTGCTCCTCCCTCCTTCCTCTCTTTCTCCCTACCTCACGCTCTCTCTTCTCCTCGCAGAACCGCAGCCGCTGCTTACTGTCGTCGTCGCCGTCGCCGAGTTCGTCGCCGACCTCCTCGCCCCGATCTTCGCCGGATCCGCGACCCCCGACCCCGGATCTCCCCATTCCGGCCACCCCCCTAGCGCCCCGTCCTCCTCCTTGCTGGCTCCGGCGAGCTCCAGCCGGATCGAGCCGCCGCCGCCGCCTGTGTCCTTCCAGGACGAGGCGCTCGCTCGGTCCAGCCACGCGTTGACCGCGCTGGCCAGCTTCGTGGGCTGCAGCCGAAGCCAGCCCAGCATCGCAAGGCCCAGCGCCCTTCCAGCCGGCCTGCTTTGGCCTCCTACACCGACCGGGCCTTGGCCCATGGTGAGGCAGCCCTCCAGCGCCCCTTTTTTTTCCATTCCGTTTGGACCTCTGTCTAGATTCGGCCCATATAGTGTTTTTCCCTGTGCTGCGATTTTCTCTAATATCCAGTGTATTAACAGTTCTACAGAAAACCCCCTAAACTTCATGCATATAATTACTCACAGACCATGCATCATATGTAGAAACTTCATATATGTAAAATGCTCAGAAAACTGTGTAGATTAATAATATGCCACTTTCATCTATGTTAAAAATGTTTAACTTGCTGTTTATTTAAATTTGCTAATATGCCATGTTAAAACGATTTAATTCATAACTAAATAACCGTAGCTCGGATTTTAATAAACTTTATATGTAAATGGGGTGGAAAAATGCCTAGTTTAACATGGTGCACTTTATTTTCCTGTTTAACAACAATAAAATTGTGTTTAGGGAAGAACAGTACCGAATCTAAAATATGCATATGGGGATTTTCCGGAATTATTGTTTGTTACTTCCGGCCTCATTTAAACTTGCCTAGATAGGTAATTTTCATATGCTTCACCTCTTGCCATGTTTAGCAACATAAAATATTGTTGGGTACATAACCGAAATCAAACTAAATAATTGCATGTGGTGTTTCGTCAATATGCAACTCGTTGCATATTGAGCTCCACTTAATTTGTAGTGATGTTTGTTGCACTTTGCCATGCCATGCCTTATTAAACCGGACATGCATCATACTTGGTTGTGCATCATGCCATGCCTATGTGATGGTTGTTTACCATGTTGTCTGTTTCTTTCCGGTGTTGCTTCTTAGTTCCGGTAATGTTGCGATTGTGAGGATTCGTTCGACTACTCCCGTTCGTCTTCTTCATGGACTCGTTCTTCTTCCTTACGGGATTTCACAATATCTCTTATATTATTAATGCATCTATATACTTGGTAAAGGGTGGAAGACTCGGCCTTATGCCTGGTGTTTTGTTCCACTCTTGCCGCCCTAGTTTCCGTCATACCGGTGTTATGTTCCCGGATTTTGCGTTCCTTACGCGGTCGGGTGATTTATGGGACCCCCTTGACAGTTCGCTTTGAATAAAACTCCTCCAGCAAGGCCCAACCTTGGTTTTACCATTTGCCTCACCACCACCTATACTTTTCCCTTGGGAGTCGCTCTCTCGAGGGTCATCTTTATTTTAGCCCCCCCGGGCCAGTGCTTGTCTAAGTGTTGGTCCGAACCGAGTAGACTGCGGGGCCACCTCGGGGCAACTCGAGGGCTGGTTTTACTCGTAGGATGTCTCATCCGGTGTTGCCCTAAGAACGAGATATGTACACCTCCTATCGGGATTATCGGCGCATCAGGCGGCTTTGCTGGTCTTGTTTTACCATTGTCGAAATGTCTTGTAAACCGGGATTCCGAGTCTGATCGGGTCTTCCTGGGAGAAGGTCTATTCCTTCATTGATCGCGAGAGCTTGTCATGGGCTAAGTTGGGACACCCCTGCAGGGTATATTCTTTCGAAAGCCGTGCCTGCGGTTATAGGCAGATGGGAATTTGTTAATGTCCGGTTGTAGATAACTTGACACCAGATCCGAATTAAAACGCATCAACCGCGTGTGTAGCCGTGATGGTCTCTTTTCGGCGGAGTCCAGGAAGTGAACACGGTTTCTGGGTTATGTTTGATGTAAGTAGGAGTTCAGGATCACTTCTTGATCATTCCTAGTTGATGACCATTCTGCTTGCTCTCTTCTCGCTCTTATTTGCGTATGTTGGCCACCATACTTGCTTAGTCGCTGCTGCAGCCTCACCACTTTACCCCTTCCTTTCCTATTAAGCTTTGCTAGTCTTAATACCCATGGTAATGGGATTGCTGAGTCCTCGTGGCTCACAGATTACTACAACAACAGTTGTAGGTACAGGTTATGCGATGATCATGACGCGAGAGAGATGCTTACTTGCGTTGAGTTCTTCTTCTGCTTCTTCGATCAGGGGATAGGTTCCAGGTAGGCAGCCTGGGCTAGCAGGGTGGATGTCGTTTGAGTTTCTATTTGTGTTCCATTCGTAGTTGGATGATGATCTAATGTATGGTGATGTTGTATTCGTGTGGCATGGTATGCCTTATGTATGTATCCCCATCTATTATGTAATGTTGATGTAATGATATCCACCTTGCAAAAGCGTTTCAATATGCGGGTCTATCGTTGGTGGGACCTTCGAGTTCCTTTTGGATAGGGTCGCATATTGGGCGTGACACTTTCCTTCCAAAAATAACTTCTCCAGTTGATTTCGTTCCGTTTTGACTCCGTCTGATATTCCTTTTCCTCGAAACACTGAAATAGGCATAAAATAGCAAATCTGGGCTGGGCCTCCGGTTAATAGGTTAGTCCCAAAAATAATATAAAAGTGGATAATAAAGCCCAATATTGCCTAAAACAGTAGATAAAGTAGCATGGAGCAATCAAAAATTATAGATACGTTGGAGACGTATCAAGCATCCCCAAGCTTAATTCCTGCTCGTCCTCGATTAGGTAAATGATAAAAATAATTTTTGATGCGGAGTGATACTTTGGCATAATTTCAATGTAAATCTTCTTAATTGTGATATGAATATTCAGATTCGAAAGATTCAAGACAAAAGTTCATATTGACAAAAATAATAATACTTCAAGCATACTAATCAAAGCAATCATGTCTTCTCAAAATGGCATGGCAAAAGAAAGTTCATCCCTACAAAATCATATAGTTAGGCTATGCTTCATTTTCGTCACACAAAGATGTTCCCAACTTCTATACCCCCATGACAAGCCAAGCAATTGTTTCATACTTAAATAATCTCAAACTTTTTCAACCTTCACGCAATACATGAGCGTGAGCCATGGATATAGCACTATGGGTGGAATAGAATATTATGATGGGGATTGTGTGGAGAAGACAAAAAGGAGAAGATAGTCTCACATCAACTAGGCGTATCAATGGGCTATGGAGATGCCCATCAATAGATATCAATGCGAGTGAGTAGGGATTGCCATGCAACGGATGCACTAGAGATATAAGTATGTGAAAGCTCAACAAAAGAAACTAAGTGGGTGTGCATCCAACTTGATTGCTCACGAAGACCTAGGGCACTTTTGAGGAAGCCCATCATTGGAATATACAAGCCAAGTTCTATAATGAAGAATTCCCACTAGTATATGAAAGTGACAACATATGAGACTCTCTAATTATAAAGATCATGGTGCTACTTTGAAGCACAAGTGTGGTAAAAGGATAGTAGCATTGTCCCTTCTCTCTTTTTTCTCATTTTTTTGGAGGGGCCTTTTCTCTTCTTTTTTATGGCCACTTGTCATGGTTCTAAGTCTGACAGTAGTGTAGGGGGTACTAAGGGAGAGGCAAGATCCTAGCAATGGAGTAGTTGTGCATGCAAGAGTTTTACGAGTTCAGGCACTTCTCGAAGGAAGTAACAGCCCTATGTCTCGGTGCCCGGAGGCGGTCGACTGGATTATATGCGTGAGAGTTACAGGGGTGCGAACCCTTCTGCCTGTGGAGGGGGGTGGCTTATATAGAGTACGCCAGGACCCCAGCCAGCCCACATAGAGGAGGATTCAATGTACATAAAGACCTGGCGTTACTGGTAACGTCTTACATAATGTGATATCATGGCCATAAAGACTACTTAATAACAAACCGTTTGGATCCGGAGTGACCCTAGATCTCCTGGTGGTCGAGTGAGTCTTCATGGTCGAGTGTCTTTGAGTCCGTCGAGTGGAATTCTTCCAGGTCGACTGAAAGACAGCTTCTTCTAGAGATGTCCTTGGGGAGGGTACCTTGGACAGGTCCATGACCCTACCCTAGGTACATGGCTTCATCATTAGCCCCCGAATGGATCGAGGTTTGAGTGGGGAAGGAGTTGAGAATTCTTCTGACTCACTTTTCGTGCTGCGAGAGTGTCTTACTCTGGATCAATGACTTTTTATTGATGGCGTCAACTTCTCTTTCAGTCGCCTTGATCCATTCTTTGCGCCTGCCGAGTGAACTTTACGAACTTGGAGATTTTCGGGCGACGAAACGGAGGAAATCTGCTATCTGACAAGTTGCTCTGCTATCCGTGGATTTGACGGGATCCGAATTTCGGGGAGCGCGTGAAGCGGAGGAGGCCGCGGTACTCGGATGGCATAAGGCAAAGACGCCTCGATCCCCGCGCGATCTTTTTCGCCACGTATCACGCGCGCGCCTGTCGCGGGATTTGACAGGATCGTCTGGGCCCACCAGTCAGCCACTCGGGAGAGGCTTCATATAAGGCGCCGGATGGGGGGTTTTCGAACAGTGTGCCCTCAATCCCCTCTCCCTCTTCCTCGAGCTTGCCCGCTGCGCTCGCTTCCTCCTCCGCCCCGCTGCTCCTTGCGCGCCTCGCCGGCGATGATGGTGAAGGAAAGGACGGCGGCTTTGGAGCGGGCGAAGAAGGTGACGGTGAAGGCGAAGGGGAGAGCGACTAGTCGGGGCAGATCCTCGTTGCGGTCCGGCCTGCCGCAAGGCTAGATCTAGGGAGATTGGATCCGCTCGACCATCACCCAGAAGGACCTCGACGACCTGGCCAACGAAGGACTGATCCCCCATGGGTCAGCAAGGCTCCCGGGGAGGGAGTGGCAGCCGCAGCCTTAGGAGGGTGAGTGCGTCCTCTTAGCCACCCATGTAGATCGCGGTTTTTCTCTGCCGCCGAATCTTTTCTTTCGGGGGTTTCTGAACTTCTTTGGGGAACAACTCCATCACTTCACGCCCAACTCCATTGCCTACCTCGCCGCTTTCGTGTCCTTGTGCGAAAACTTCTTGGGTTGTCGGCCGCACTGGGGTCTTTTCAAACACATTTTCACATGTCGCTCTCAGACGGTGAAAAAGGCTAGCCTGAGTGACGAGAGAACCCAAGTGATCCAGATGTGCGGGGATCTTGGAGTTCAGATGAGGAGTAAGAGCGCCTTTCCAGCCATGACCCTTCCCGAGTCAGTTCGAGGGTGGCAGTCGACCTGGTTCTACTGCCAAGACCAGTTGATGCCAGGGCAGTCGACTGGCCTCCCTCCATTCTCCATGGACCAAGTGAACAAGCCATCTTCTCTGAAGGTGCTTCCAGAGGAGAAGGCTCAGGTTAGGATGTTGATGGAGCTCGTGGTTCAGCTCATTCGCGACGGAGTGACGGGCATGGATCTTCTAGAGGTTTTCCTTCGATGGAGCATTCAGCCACTTCAGTATCGAGGCCATCCGATGTGGTTGTACTCTGGTACTGAAGACACCACTCGGGTCCACCCGGAGGAAGTCGACGATGTCACTCTGGAGAGGTGGATGACCGCCATCACGGGGAACAGAGATAATCCTCGTGGAGCCAGGAGGATCCCGCCACTCGACCAGTCCTACGAACTAGACAAGGTCCGACTACATTTGTATGACTGTGATTCTGCTTTCTTCATTATGCTTTGCTGCAATTCGGTCGACTGACCTTTATCTTGTTTGTTGTCTTCTAGATCACTACTGAGATGTACTCAATGCCCAACGGGGCGCAAGAACAGACCAAACAAGAAGAAGGAAGTGGAGGTGAAATCCAGGAGGAGTGGGAGTCGGACGGCGACGAGGGTGAAGAAGATGCTGGCTCTGATGAGGAATAGGAGGAGGAAGAGGAGGAGGTAGTCGAGCCTCCTCGTACTGAAATACGGTCCAAGCTCGCCCATGATCCTGCGGTCGAGCGCGGCAAGGGAGCCGTGCCTACTGGGCAGTCGACCAAACACCCTCAGACGACTTCTCCGGCGCCGACTGAGAAAGCGTCGAAGCAACCTCGAGCGGCACCGACAAAACTGGCGAAGGCCCTACCAAAGATGAGGATGGAGATTCCGACTGTTTCTGGGTAATGGCATAACTCATGTTTTCTCTTTCAACATGGATATATTCTTGGTCGACCCAACTGATTTCTGAAATCGCAGTGCTGCTACTTATGAGACCTCAGCCAGCCATGAAGATCAAGAAATGGAGGATGCTGCCACTTCTAATCCTGGTATGATCTGTGCAGTTTCACTTTCGATCGATCGGATCTTAATTTTTAACTTTGAACCTTTTCTGTAGCTCCACCTAGCATTATCATTGATCTCCCTGACGACGATGATGAGGAGCCACTGAGGCAAAGGAGGAACAGTAAAGCGTCTGCTGGCAAGACTGCTCAGGTTGCGTCAGCGCCTGAGACATTGGTTTCGGAGGGGGGCAACGTTGCTCGGGCTACCGTGTCCTTTGCGGTGCCATTGACGAGTGTCCGCCCTCCGTCGTCGAGTGCTGATCCGCCTTCCCTCTTCTCCACACACCACGTCCCAGAGGACCAAGCAGGTGCTGCCAAGGAAGCCATACGCCAGGCGGGGGTCATGATGGAGCAGGTGAAGGCGATCCGAGACGCCAGCCAAGCAGCTTATGATGCAAGTTCAGCTCTTCAGAGCAATGTCCAGGTTACTTGACCACCGCCTGTTCTGTTAGGATATGATACCTGACAATTTTTCTTTCTGAACATCTTAATACTTGTCATACACCCACTGGGTGTGTCGATTGAAATGTCTGGATTAGTGGGGGCACGCTGAGTGCACCCACTGGGTGTAGTCCCCGAGACTACGGTGGACTGCTGGCAGTCGACTGTAGTCTTTATGTCTTGAACTTTTTCTCTTTTGCTTTCTTCACTCGATCTGGTTGAATGGAATCATGGAACCAGTGGGGGCACGCTGAGTGCACCCACTGGGTGTAGTCCCCGAGACCGTGGTCGACTGCTGGTAGTCGGCTATGGTCTGAAGAATACTTCGCTGCTTTCTCTTCTTCTTTTTTTGAAACTGTGTCTAACTGTTGGCAGTTGGCTATTTTCGGTCGACTGATCGATCCGAGCCGGTAGAGCCAGTGGGGGCATGCTGAGTGCACCCACTGGGTGTAGTCCCTGAGACTATAGTTGAATATTTTGATTCGGCTGTAGTCTTAGAAATGCTACAATTTTTCTCTTAGTCACTCAGAAGCGACCTGTCTTTAATGTCTGTCGACTGATCTTTCGCAGAAATCTTGCAAGCTTGTGTCTCGTTATACTGAGTTGGAGAACAAGCATATCCAGCTCGAACTTGATCTGAAGCTTGTCCAGGAGAACTTCACGAAGGCGAAGGAGGAGGCAAAAGGTATGTTTGGTGAGAACCTTGACGACTGCACTTATTTTTTGTCCATTCCTGAGTCTGATCTCACTGTCATTTTGCAGATAAACTAAGGGATGCTCTGAAGAAGAAGGACCTTGATCTCGCCGGGGTGCAGAAAGCGGCTTCGGACAAGACGAAACTCGCAGAAGAAAAGTTGGCTTCAATCAGCAAACTTGAAGAGGAGAATGCCAATCTGAAATCTGCTCTCGACGCGGCCAACAAGGAGGTCACCCAACAGAAGAGGGAAAAGATAGCCCTAAGTGACAAGGCTAGCGAACTGGTGGGAAAGAAGAACGACTTAGAGGCTTATCTGGGAGGGCTCACCAAGAAGTTATTCCTCATGCTCGAAGGTAACCCCTTATATCCGACTGGTAATCACTTACTTATTATAGGAAACTTAGCTTATCCTTGGGTCGTATCCACAGAATTCTGCCAAAACTTTGAAGAGGAGACTAGTCGAGTGGAAACTGGCTTGGATCCCATCAACTCTCCCGTGAAGGATGAAGCCGCCATGAACGTGCTCCGTCTCGAGTCTTGCATTGCTGCTGTGGTCGACTATCTTGCGAGACTGAAGGTTGCAACATCACGCATCGACACAGCACTCTGGCTAGGAGAAACACTTCAGAACGACCTCGAGTCTATGATGACTCGACTGAACGAAGTTCCAAGTCGAGTGCAAGAATGGAAGAAGTCTTCTGCCAGGTGTGGTGCCGACGTTGCTCTGTCTCTGGTCCGTGTTCACTGCAAGGACGCGTGAGAGGACAAGTTGGTGTCTCTCAAGGTGGCCAATACCAAGAAGCATGACTTCTGTTCTTTCATGGAGACCTTCATTGCTGCTGCCACTCGGATTGCAGATGGAATTGACCTGGACGAGTTCGTTGCGCCTTCCAGTCCTCCGCAGGAGGAGTAAAAAACTTCTATGCTTGATGCCTTAAATTTGCCTCGGAATGCCGAGTGGTTTTTGTAACCGATAAACTTTAACAGGCTTGGTGCTTGAGCACTTCCTGATCCGTAGGACGTTATCTGAACTTGGGTTTACCGTTGAATATGTTTGCATTTGCCTTCGAACGATCATTGTCCTTCGCTCGGAATATATACTAGTGTTTGTGATGCACTTTTGCAGGTAGGGACGAAGCACAAATTGCAATCGACTTGTGCCTCGTCATGCTTAGGCGAGCACTGGGCTGCAGCTAAGCCTCCGAGTGGGGGGTTTACTCTTCACTCGGAAGAATTTCAAAAACTTAGGCGAGCACTGAGCTGCAGCTATGCCCCCGAGTGGGAGGTTTTCTCTCCACTCGGTAGGATTTTCAAAAACTTGGGCGAGCACTGGGCTGCAGCTAAGCCCCCGAGTGGGAGGTTTGCTCTTCACTCGGTAGGATTTTCAAAAACTTAGGCGAGCACTGGGCTGTAGCTAAGCCCCGAGTAGGAGGTTTGCTCTCCACTCGGTATTTTCAAAAACTTAGGCGAGCACTGGGCTGCAGCTAAGCCCTCGAGTGGGAGGTTTGCTCTCCACTCGGTAGGATTTTTGTTTAAACTTAGGCGAGTACTTGGACTGCAGCTAAGCCTCCGAGTGGAAGGCTGGCTTACCACTTGGTAGGATTTTGTTTGAACTTAGGCGAAACAGATTCGCAGCTAAGCCTCCGAGCGGAAGGCTGGCTTAACACTCGGTAGGATTTTGTTTAAACTTAGGTGAAACGGATTCACAGCTAAGCCTCCGAGTGGAAGGCTGGCTTACCACTCGGTAGGATTTTGTTTAAACTTAGGCGAAATGGATTCGCAGCTAAGCATCCGAGTGGAAGGTTGGCTCACCACTCGATAAGGATTTTTTTTACAAACTTAGGAAAAATGGATTGGCAACTAAGCCACCCACTGGGGGGCTATTTTATGTGGACAAAGGTAACAACAATCACTGGGAAAATTATAAAGCTCTTGTCTTTGATAAATAAACTACAGAAGTACTTTTATTACAACTCATCCGAGTGAATACTTAAGTATAAAAGGGGCGGAGCAGATCCACATTCCAAGCTCGTGGCTCGTCAATCTGGCGATCGACGTTGTAAAGACGGTATGCTCCGTTGTGGAGAACTTTGGTAACAATGAAGGGGACTTCCCAAGTAGGGGCGAGTTTGTGTGGCTTCTGTTGGTCCACTCGGAGGACCAAGTCTCCTTCTTGGAAGGCTCGGCTCTTCACATTTCTGGCGTAGAATCGGCTCAAGTCATGCTGATAGATGGTCGATTGGATCATGTCCATCTCTCTTTCTTCTTCCAGAAGGTCGACTGCATCCTGTCGGGCTTGTTCTGCTTCGACTTCAGAGTAGAGCTCGACTCGCGGTGCATTGTGAAGCAGGTCACTTGGCAGAACTGCTTCGGCTCCGTAGACCAGAAAGAACGGAGTTCTCCCAGTCGACCGATTTGGAGTAGTCCTCAATCCCCAAAGAACTGATGGAATTTCGTCGACCCACGCGCCTGCTGCGTGCTTGAGGTCACGCATCAACCGGGGTTTCAGTCCTTTGAGAATTAGGCCATTTGCTCTTTCTGCTTGTCCATTCGACTGGGGGTGGGTGACTGAAGCGTAGTCTACTCGTGTGCCTTGAGAAGCGTAGAAGGCTTTGAATTGATCGGAATCGAAGTTTGACCCATTATCAGTGATGATGCTATGTGGAACTCCATATCTGAATATTGATTCTCTGATAAAGCTGATGGCGGTGCCAGCATCAAGATTTTTAATGGGCTTGGCTTCGATCCACTTGGTGAACTTGTCGACTGCCACCAGTACATGGGTGAAGCCGCTCCTGCCAGTTCTCAGTGGTCCAACCATATCTAACCCCCAAACAGCAAAAGGCCAGACGATTGGAATGGTCTTCAAGGCTGAGGCGGGCTTGTGTTACATATTGGAGTAGAACTGACATCTTCACACTTGTCGACTATCTCCTTCGCCATTTCATTTGCTCTGGGCCAGTAAAAACCCGCTCGGTATGCTTTAGCCACGATGGTCCGAGAGGACGCATGATGGCCACAGGTCCCCGAGTGGATGTCGTTGAGAATCATTCGACCCTCTTCCGGTGTTATGCATTTCTGGCTGACTCCAGTCGCACTTTCTCTGAACAACTGTCCCTTCATGACAGTAAAGGCCTTGGATCGACGGACGATCTGCCTAGCCTCTTCTTCATTCTCTGGGAGCTCTTTCCTTAGGATATACGCGATGTAAGGCACTGTCCAATTAGGAATGATAACCAGAACTTCCATGATTAAGTCGACCACAGCTGGGACCTCGACTTCAGTCGGATCCGTGGCACTTTTTGGCTGCGGGGCTTCTTTGGTGAAAGGATCCTCTTGAACCGATGGCACGTGGACATGTTCCAAAAACACGCCACTGGGAATGGCTTCTCTTTTGGAACATATCTTCGCCAAGTCATCACCTGCTTGATTTTTCAGTCGGGGTACGTGATGAATCTCTAACCCCTCGAATTTCTTCTCCAGCTTTCTAACTGCGTTGCAGTAACCAGTCATAGCTTGGCTTTTGACGTCCCACTCCTTCATCACTTGATTAACCACTAAATCTGAGTCACCGTAGACCATGAGGCGACGAACGCCAAGTGAAATGACCATACGCAACCCATACAAAAGTGCTTTGTATTCTGCTTCATTGTTGGAGGAATCAAAGTGAATTTGGAGTACATATCTGAGCTTATCTCCTCTGGGGGAAACCAACACTACCCCGGCACCGGAACCATTCAGCATTTTAGAGCCATCAAAGAACATAGTCCGGTGCTCCGAGTGAACTTGAGTCGGTAACTGCTGTTCGGTCCACTCAACGAGGAAATCTGCTATTGCTTGGGACTTGATAGCTTTCTTTGCCTCAAATCTGATATCTAGGGGAAGGAGTTCAATCGCCCATTTTGCCACTCGACCAGTTGCATCTCTGTTGTGCAGAATCTCTGATAAGGGGGCGTCGCTAACGACTATGATGGTATGGTCAGAGAAGTAGTGAGCAACTTTCTTCTTGGTCATATAAATCCCATATACAAGCTTCTGATAATGAGGGTATCTTTGCTTTGATGGGGTTAGGACTTCAGAAATATAATATACTGGGCACTGAACTTTGAAGGGTTTCCCTTCTTCTTCCCGCTCGATCGTAAGTATTGTACTGACGACTTGTCCTGTGGCTGCAATGTAAAGCAGCAAAGGCTCTTTGCTGATTGGGGCAGCAAGCACCGGTTGGGTGGAAAGCAGGGTTTTCAACTCTGCAAACGCTGCATCAGCTTCAGGAGTCCACTCAAACTTATCTGACTTCTTCATCAGTCGGTACAGAGGCAATGCCTTCTCACCGAGACGAGAGATGAATCGACTTAAAGCGGCCAAGCAACCAGTAAGCTTATGAACATCGTGCACCCGCACAGGTCGTTTCATTCGGAGTATAGTGCCCACTTTCTCTGGATTTGCATCAATTATTCATTCGGAAATGAGAAAACCGAGCAGCTTCCCGCCAGGAACTCCGAATGTGCACTTGGATGGATTAAGCTTGATATCATACCTCCTGAGGTTGGCAAATGTTTCAGCGAGGTCAGTCAGCAGGTCGGAACCTTTTCGTGACTTGACCACAATGTCATCCATGTATGCTTCCACATTCCGACTGATTTGAGTGAGCAAACACTTCTGAATCATCCTCATGAACGTGGCTCCGGCATTCTTGAGGCCGAATGGCATGGTGACATAACAGAAGCACCCAAATGGAGTGATGAAAGCTGTTTTGATCTCATCGGGCCCAAAGAGACGGATCTGATTGTACCCGGAATAAGCGTCTAAGAAAGATAGTCGCTCACATCCCGCAGTCGAGTCGACTATTTGGTCGATGCGGGGAAGAGGAAAATGATCTTTTGGGCAGGACCGATTGATATGTTTAAAGTCAATGCACATGCGAAGTGACTTGTCCTTCTTGGGGACCATGACAACATTGGCGAGCCACTCGGAGTGGTAGATCTCTCGGATAAACTCTGCTGCTAAGAGTCGAGACACCTCTTCGCCAATAGCCTTCCTTTTCTGAACGGCGGACCGTCGCAGATGTTCCTTGACAGGTTTCGCCTTTGAATCGACACGCAGACGGTGCACAGCCAGCCCCCTGGGTACACCTGGCATGTCAGAAGGTTTCCATGCAAAGATGTCCCAGTTCTCACGGAGGAACTGGATAAGCGCTTCTTCCTATTTGGGGTCGAGTGTTGTGGACATATTAGTCGGAGCAGCGTTGGGGTCGGTCGGGTGGATGTGAACTGGTTTTGTCTCACCGGACGACTAAAACGCTGACTCTGTAGCGGGCTTCTTGGCTCGCAACAGATCACTCGGGTCTGCATTTCTCTGGTGTTCCTGCCACTCTTCTGCCACCATTTGAGCATCAGCGATCTTTGAGCCTTTCTGGAAGCACTCTTCCGCCTTCTTGCGATTACCAGTAATAGTGATCACACCTTTAGGGCCAGGCATCTTCAATTTGAGGTACATGTAACATGGTCGAGCCATAAAACATGCATAAGCCGGCCTGCCCAAAATAGCATGGTAGGCACTCTAGAAATCTACAACCTCAAAGGTCAACTTTTCTTTGCGGAAGTTTCTGGAGTCACCAAAAACCACATCGAGAGCAATCTGGCCGAGTGATGCGGCCTTCTTGCCAGGAATGACTCCATAGAAACTCATGTTGCTTGTGCTGAGTCTGGACATCGGAATGCCCATCCCTTCCAGCGTCTCTGCATACAGTATGTTTAAACTACTGCCGCCATCCATCAATACTTTAGTCAATCAAGTACCTTCGACGACTGGGTCGACCACCAGTGCCTGCCTCCCAGGGGTGGCTATGTGCGTCGGGTGATCTGACTGGTCGAATGTGATGGCTTTCTGAGACCACTTTAGATAATTGGGCGTCGCCGGAGCGGCCATATTCACCTCTCGGTTTATAACTTTCAGTCGGTTTTTGCTCTCAACGTCAGCAAAAATCATCAGGGTGGAATTGACCTGAGGATATTCTTCATCACTATCCCCCTTGTCCTCAACTTTGTCTGACTCTTTTCCTTATCCTTGGACTGTTTCCCTTGGAACTGCTGTATCAAGAGTCGACACTGTCGAGTGGTATGCTTCGGGTAAATGAAGTTACCCTCTTCATCTTTCTTTGTGTGGATGTGACACGGTAAATCCATCACGTTGTTTCCTTCTTTATTCTTTACTTTCTTGGGGTTCCAAGGCCCCTTGAGCTTTCCTTTGAACTTTCCTTGAGTCACGGCCAAGGCTTCTCCAGGAGCAGCTGGCTCGGCTTTCCGCTTTCGCTTCCGACTGGAGTTCCCTCCTCCGATTTCCTGGGCGACTGACTTGTGCTTGCCGCTCCAGAGCCGATCCTCTTCCTCACCATTGGCATATTTGGTGGCTATTTCCATCATTCGACTCAGAGACATGTCTCCGGTTCGACCGAATTTTAGGCTTAGCTCTCTGTACTTAACGCCTTCCTTGAAGGCGCAGACTGCCTGGTGATCAGATACATTCTCTACTATGTGATGCAATGTGATCCATCTCTGGATGTAATCTCTCAAAGTCTCATTCGACTTCTGCACACAAGATTGCAGCTCTGTCAGTCCTGCTGGTCGCTTGCATGTTCCTTCGAACGTTCTGACAAACACTTGGGAGAGGTCTTCCCACGTGTAAATGCTGTTGGGTGTCAACTGATTCAGCCATGCCCTGGCTGATCCCTCCAACATAAGAGGCAGATGTTTCATGGCCACCTCGTCATTTCCGCCACCGATCTGGACAGCCACTCGGTAGTCTTCAAGCCAAGTATCGGGCTTAGACTCACCGTTGAACTTACTGACTCCAGTTGCCAACCTGAAGTTGGGAGGAATCACTGCGGCTCTGATGGCTCTGCTGAAACACTCTGGTCCGGAGACATGCACTCGGCTACTGGTGGGTACATCTCTGTCGTTACCCTCTCTGTGAGCTCTGTTCCGGTTGACCAGGACTTGAACGATGATGGATCTCGCATCAAAGCCCGGTTCCCTAGGGTCGACTGGGATCCTTCGTCCGCCACTGTGCTAGCGTCTATCATCCTGCTGTCGAGGCACATAGGACCCACCCCTTGGGGGAGGAGTGGGCACTCGACGTCGGTCTTTGCGATCAAATCGGTGATCATACTGCTCAAGGTTCCTGTACTGATCATGCCGGTCTCCACGCCCTTCACGCCTCAGGGGCGATCTGGGGCTATGAGCCGACTGGACTGTGTTCGCTGCCACGGATCTGCTGTGAATCCTGTTCCGCGACTGCGATACAGCTGAATTCTAATCTCCCGCTGCTCGGAGCAAATCTCTGATCTGCATCAAGCCTCTGCCAGCCTCTGATTGGGAAGGCTGAATTGATTCTGCTATACGGGCAGCAGCTGCTAAATTCTGAATCAGAGTTCGATATACCTGAGTCGGAGGTGGAAAGAGCTGGCGTCGACTGGAGTCAGGAATCTGTTGCCACGCGCGCTCATTGAGTGCTCGCTGAAGGTTCTCCAGTCGAGTGCGCTCAGCCAAGTTGGCCAAGCGGGCGTCCTCTAAGGCGCGAGCCTCAGGGGTTTCTCCAACGATTGGAGTGTGAAGCGCATCCATGTTCCGGCGGCGAAGTTCTTCCCTCTGCAGAGAATTGAGGGGCTCGGGGAGGTATTCCTCATGGACGTGCGGCGGATCGCCTCCGTCGTCACCTCCCTCGACACCTTGAAAGCCAGGGGGACCATGTGGTCCATTGACCATCAGGACCTCTGCCGCTGGATCACTGCTGTCGCACTCGGATGCAGTCTCTGCGGAGCCAGTCGATAGGTCGAACAGGCCGTAGAGAGATTCGTCGGGCTCGATTGCCGCGACCTGGGCGGTAGTAGACTGGCGAGCTACCGCGTGCCTCACCCACCGCTGAAGCCTCGACCGACCGGAATGCTTGCGCCGGTGGGAAGCTGGGAGGGAGGATGATACAAAAACCGGCCGATACTGGGTCGACGGTTGCCGCAGGAGGACACCGCGGATGCACGCCCGAAAGTGCGTAGCTCCGCGGACTGGGAGCGCGTCGATGTGGAGCGGAGCCTCCTGCAGCCAGGCAGAGTCGTCGACGATGAACGTAAGCGCGCCGAGACGGATCTCGCGGCCCTCGACCAAAACTCCGCATGAAACCATGATGAAGGGAATCGAAAAAAATTGCAACTTCTCCAATAAGTCGCTAAGACACCTGCCCCACAGTGGGCGCCAACTGTCGTGGTTCTAAGTCTAACAGTAGTGTAGGGGGATACTAAGGGAGAGGCAATATCCTAGCAATGGAGTAGTTGTGCACGCAAGAGTTTTACGAGTTCAGGCCCTTCTCGGAGGAAGTAACAGCCCTACGTCTCGGTGCCTGGAGGCGGTCGACTGGATTATATGCGTGAGAGTTACAGGGGTGCGAACCCTTCTGCCTGTGGAGGGGGGTGGCTTATATAGAGTACGCCAGGACCCCAGCCAGCCCATGTAGAGGAGGATTCAATGTACATAAAGACCTGGCGTTACTGGTAACGTCTTACATAAAGTGATATCATGGCCATAAAGACTACTTAATAACTGACCGTTTGGACGCGGAGTGACCCTAGATCTCCTGGTGGTCGAGTGAGTCTTCATGGTCGAGTGTCTTCGAGTCCGTCGAGTGGAATTCTTCCAGGTCGACTGAAAGACAGCTTCTTCTAGAGATGTCCTTGGGGAGGGTACCTTGGACAGGTCCATGACCCTACCCTAGGTACATGGCTTCATCACCACTCTTTTTTTTCGTCCGGAGTCTCATCCCGACTTATGGGGGAATCATAGTCTCCATCATCCTTTCCTCACTGGGACAATGCTCTAATAATGATGATCATCACACTTTTATTTTTCTTACAACTCAACAATTACAACTCGATACTTAGAACAAAATATGACTCTATATGAATGCCTCCGGCAGTGTACCGGGATATGCAATGAATCAAGAGCGACATGTATGAAAATTATGAAGGTGGCCTTGCCACAAATACAATGTCAACTACATGTTCATGCAAAAAGCAATATGACAAAAGTAATGTATGTCATATGAATGGAACGGTGGAAAGTTGCATGGCAATATATCTCGGAATGGCTATGGAAATGCCATGATAGGTAGGTATGGTGGCTGTTGTGAGGAAGGTATATGGTGGGTGTATGATACCGGCGAAAAGTGTGCGGTGTTAGAGAGGCTAGCAATGGTGGAAGGGTGAGAGTGCGTATAATCCATGGACTCGACATTAATCAAAAGAACTCATATACTTATTGCAAAAATTTAGAAGTCATCAAAAATCAAGTACTACGCGCATGCTCCTAGGGGGATAGATTGGTAGGAAAATACCATCGCTCTTCCCCGACCGCCACTCATAAGGATGCACAAGCCAGGTACACTTCATGTTTCAAATTTGTTACACAACTTTAACAATACGTGCATGCTACGGGACTTGCAAACTTCAACACAAGCATTTCTCAAATTCATAATCACCCAACTAGCACAACATTGATATTATCACCTCCATATCTCAAAACAATTATCAAGCATCAAACTTATCTTAGTATTCAACACACTCATAAGAAAGTTTCACATATCTTGAATACCAAGTATATTAATATTAAGAAAATTACCATGCTATTAACGACTCTCAAAATAATCTAAGTGAAGCATGAGAGTTCAATAGTTTCTTTAAAACAAATCCACCACCGTGCTCGAAAAGATATAAGTGAAGCACTAGAGCAAAAATTATCAAGCTCAAAAGATATAAGTGAAGCACATCGAGTATGCTAGCAAATTCCAATTTGTGTATGGCTCTCTCTCATTAAAGAATTTCAGATCTTGATAGTTATTCAAACAGCAAGCAAAGCTAAAGAAAACTACAATGCAAGGGTAGCACAACTCATGTGAAGAAGCAAAAACTTAGGCTCAACCGATACTAACCGATAGTTGTTGAAGAAGAAAAGTGGGATGCCTACCGGGGCATCCCCAAGCTTAGATGTTTTGAATGGAAGAAAAAGTGGTTCCCAAGTTGGTAATGATACCCTCTAGTTTATCGATTCTCGTGGAATCTAGATTTATTCTCTCGTTAACTATGGGTTCTTTTTCTTTAATATTTTTCAAAGTCGTTCCTACCTTAGATCCATATTAGGTAATTTTATTGTGGATCTTTTTATCAAGATTTTCAATTGATTCAATGGTAGCAACTTTATTCTCGATAATTTCAAGTCTTTGCATAACATGCTCCAAAGTTACATAGTTCCATTAATCAAAGGAGGTGGTGAGCCAAATAAATCTATTAAAGCATTGTAAGAATCAAAGTATGGCTACCCAAGAAATTCCCTCCGGTAATTGTATCAAGGATATATCTAAACCAAGGATTAGCACCTGCATAAAAAATTACAAAGAAGAACAGAAGTAGATTGCTTCCTGGTAGATCTATTTTGAGCATTGCAAATTCTATACCAAGCGTCTTTTAGATTTTCTCCCTCCCTTTGTTTAAAATTTAAAACTTCATCCTCGGGAGATAGCGGAGAAGATAGGAGACTAGTCATGACGACAAGCAAGCAAACTAACACACGAGCAAACAAAAAAGGCAAACGAAAAAAAAGGCGAAAGAGAAAGAGAGGAGGAGATTGGGAAAGAGAGGGCGAATAAAACGGCAAGGGTGAAGTGGGGGAGAGGAAAACGAGAGGCAAATAATGTAATTCTAGAGATAGGGATTGTGATGGGTACTTGGTATGGTTGACTTTTGCGCAAACTCCCTGGCAACGGCGCCAAAAACTAGCTTGATGTCTACTACACAACCTTCTTCTTGTAGACGTTGTTGGGCCTGCAAGTGCACAGGTTTGTAGGATAGTAGCAAATTTCCCTCAAGTGGATGACCTAAGGTTTATCAATCCATAGGAGGCGTAGGATGAAGATGGTCTCTCTCAAGCAACCTTGCAACCAAATAATAAAGAGTCTCTTGTGTCCCCAACACACCCAATACAATGGCAAATTGTATAGGTGCACTAGTTCGGAGAAGAGATGGTGATACAAGTGCAAAATAGATAGTAGATATAGGTTTTTGTAATCTTAAATAATAAAAACAGCAAGGTAACAAGTAGTAAAAGTGAGCGTAAACGGTATTGCAATGATAGGAAACAAGGCCTAGGGTTCATACTTTCGCTAGTGCAAGTTCTCTCAACAATAATAACATAGATAGATCATATAACAAGCCCTCAACATGCAACAAAGAGTCACTCCAAAGCCACTAATAACGGAGAACAAACATAGAGATTATGGTAGGGTACGAAACCACCTCAAAGTTATCCTTTACGTTCTATCTATTCAAGAGTTCGTAGTAAAATAACATAAAGGTATTCTTTCCGCTCAATCCATCATAGAGTTCATACTAGAATAACACCTTAAGACACAAATCAACCAAAACCCTAATGTCACCTAGATACTCCATTGTCACCTTAAGTATCCGTGGGCATGATTATACGATATGCATCACACAATCTCAGATTCATCCAACCAACACAAAGTACTTCAAAGAGTGCCCCAAAGCTACTACCGGAGAGTCAAGAACGTGTGCCAACCCCTATGCATAGGTTCCCAATGTCACGAAACCCGCAAGTTGATCATCAAAACATACATCAAGTGGCACATGATATCCCATTGTCACCACAGATAATCATGGCGAGACATACATCAAGTGTTCTCATAAAAGACTCAATCCGATAAGATAACTTCAAAGGGGAAACTCAATTCATCACAAGAGAGTAGAGGGGGAGAAACATCATAAGATCCAACTACAATAGAAAAGCTCGGGATACATCAAGATCGTGCCATAGAGGAACACGAGAGAGAACACGAGAGAGAGAGAGAGAGAGATAAAACACATAGCTACTGGTACATACCCTCAGCCCCGAGGGTGAACTACTCCCTCCTCGTCATGGATTGCGCCGGGATGATGAAGATGGCCTCCGGTGATGGGATCCCCCTCCGGCAGGGTGCCGGAACAGGGTCCCAATTGGTTTTTGGTGGCTACAGAGGCTTGCGGCAGCGGAACTCCCGATCTATCTTCTGTTTTGGAAGTTTTAGGGTACGTAGGTATATATGGGTGCAGGGGTACGTCGGTGGCCTCCGGGGTGCTCACAAGGCAGGGGGCGCGCCCCCCACCCTCGTGGGCAGCCTGGGACTCCCCTGACGTGCACTCCAAGTCCATCAGGTTGCTTTCCTTCCAAAAATAACTTCTCCAGTTGATTTCATTCCATTTTGACTCCGTCTGATATTCCTTTTCCTCGAAACACTGAAATAGGCATAAAATAGCAAATTTGGGCTGGGCCTCCGGTTAATAGGTTAGTCCCAAAAATAATATAAAAGTGGATAATAAAGCCCAATATTGCCTAAAATAGTAGATAAAGTAGCATGGAGCAATCAAAAATTATAGATACGTTGGAGACGTATCAATTCCCTGCACTTGGGGATTATCAACTATCATAAGGGGCAATATAATGTGATGTTCTTTTGCACTAAGGGATTGAGAATACAAACAAAAAGCGCATGGCAACATCTTCTTCCGTCTGCGAAGGGCCTATCTTTTACTTTTATGTATTTACTTTCATGCAAGAGTCAAAGTTTTTCTCTCTATTCCTTTTTATTTTTCTCTTTTGGCAAGCATCATGTGCTGAGGAAAGATCTAGGCACATATATCCAGTTGGATATGGGTAGCATGAGTTATTATTGTTGACATCACCATTGAGGTGAATACGTTGGGAGGCAAAATTATAAGCCCCTATCTTTCTATGTGTCCGGTTGAAACGTTTTTCTCATGTGTATGCGGTGAGTGTTAGCAATCATAGAAGACTATATGATGGTTGTGTATGTGGAGCTCTTACTTAGACTCTGTTGAATAAGTTGAATTGAAATTGTTTGGTGACTAAGAATATAGGTTGTTGGGTTTCAAGAGAATTCATAGTTTGAACCTTAACATGTGAATTGGTTGCTACTTTGTTATGATGAGTTTTATGAGAAAGAGTTGCTGTTATGATGCTAGGGAAAGTGATAGAAATTATCATTGATCAAACTTATGCACTTTTCTAGCATTCACACTTCATAAATTATTTCTTTTATCATCTACCTACTCGAGGACGAGTAGGAATTAAGCTTGGGGATGCTGATACGTCTCCAACATATCTATAATTTATGAAGTATTCCTGCTGTTATATTATCAGTCTTGGATGTTTTACAATCATTTTATATCAACTTTATATCATTTTTTGGGACTAACCTATTGAGCCAGTGCACAGTGCCAGTTGCTGTTTTTTGCTTGTTTTTTACTCCCTCCATTCCTAAATATTTGTCTTTCTAGAGATTTCAATAGGTGACTACATACGGAGCAAAATGAGTGAATCTACACTCTAAAATATGTCTATATACATCTGTATATGGTAGTCCATTTGAAATCTCTAAAAAGACAAATATTTAGGAACGGAGGGAGTACATCGCAGGAAATCAATATCAAACGGAGTCCAAACACCGCAAAACTTTTTGTGGATTTTTATGGACCAAAAGACCTCCAATGGGCCAGAGCAGCACCTGGGGGTGCCCCAAGGGGGGCACAACCCATCAGGGCATGCCTGGGCCCCCAGGCGCGTCTTGGTGGGTTATGCCCATCTCGGTGGCCTCCCACACCCCCTCTTCGCCCTATAAATCATCAAATATTCCAAAAAAAACCTCGTGGAGAACCTAGATGAGAAGTTCCACCAACGCAAGCCTCTATAGCCATAGAAAACCAATCTATACCCCGTTTCGACACTGTGTCGGAGGGGGAGATCATCACTGGTGGCCATCTTCATCATCCCAGCGGCCACCATGATGAGGAGGGAGTAGTCCACCCTCGGGGCTGAGTGTTTGTACCAGTAGCTATGTGTTTAATCTCTCTCTCTCTCTTGTTCTTGAGATGTCACGATCTTGATGTATCGCGGGCTTTGTTAATATAGTCGAATCATATGGTGTTTCGCCCTCTCTATCTTGTGATGAATTGAGTTTTCCCTTTGAGATTTTGTTTTATCGGATTGAATACTTTTATGGATTTGAGAACACTTGATGTATGTCTTGCTATGAATACCCGTGGTGACAATGGGGTATCGATTGATTTACTTGATATATGTTTTGGCACTCAACTCGTGGATTCCTGAGGTGACATTGGGGTAATCTATGCATAGGGGTTGATGCACGTTCTTGTCTTTGTTTCTCTGGTAGAAATCTTGGGGCACTCCTTGAGGTTCTTTGTGTTGGATTGAGTATTATGAATCTGAATTTGCTTTGGTGTTATTTTAGTATGAACTCTTGGATGGATCGATCGGAAATAATAGCTTTGAGGTGGTTTCGTACCCTACAAACAATTTCTTCTTATGTTCTCTGCTAAATAAGAATTTTGGAGTGATTCTTCATCGCACATGAGGGATGGTTATATGATCCAATTATATTAGCACCGTTGAAAGATTGCACTAGCGAAAGTACATACCCTAGGCCTTGTTTTCAAGCATTGCAATACCGTTTGTGCTCCGTTTTATCAATTACTGTCTTGCTGTTTTTATTTATTCAGATTATAAAACTATATTTCTACCATCCATATTACACTTTTATCACCATCTCTTCGTCGAACTAGTGCACCTATACAATTTGCCATTGTATTGGGTGTGTTGGGGACACAAGAGATTTCTTGTATTTGGTTGTAGGGTTGTTTGAAAGAGACCATCTTCATCCTACGCCTCCCATGGATTGATAAACCTTAGGTCATCCACTTGAGGGAAAATTGCTACTGTCCTACAAAACTCTGCGCTTGGAGGCCCAACACGAGTCTACAAGAATAAAGTTGCATAGTAGACATCAATCACGAAGTTCTAGTAGCTTGGTGATAGTGACTAGAGAACTTTGTCAATCACTATCTTATCTAGAAGGTTAACTCCCACTTGATTCAAGCGATTGTAGTACCTAGACATTCTGAGCACATGCTCACATGCTGAGCTATTCTCCTCCTTCTTGTAGGCAAAGTACTTGTTAGAGGTCGCATACCTCTCGACACGGGCATGGGTCTGAAATACCAATTTCGGCTCTTGGAACATCTCATATGCTCTGTGCTTCAAAATGTTTTTGAAGTCTCGGTTCTAAGTTGTAAAGCATGGTGCACTAAACTATTAAGTAGTCATCATACTGAGCTTGCCAGACGTTCATAACGTTTGCATCTGCTCCTGCAATAGGTCTGTCACCTTGCGGTGCATTAAGGACATAATTCTTCTGTACAACAATGAGGATAATCCTCAGATCACGGACCCAGTCCGCATCATTTCTACTATCATCTTTCAACTTGGTTTTTCTCTAGGAACATATCAAAAAATAGGGGAACTATATGGCCAGCTATTGATCTACAACATAGATTTGCAAATACTATAAGGACTAAGTTCATGATAAATTAAGTTCAGTTAATTAAATTACTTAATAACTCCCACTTAAAAAGACATCCCTCAAGTCATCTAAGTAATACGTGATCCAAACCAACTAACCCACGTCCGATCATCACGTGATATGTGGTAGTCATCAATGGTGAACATCTCTATGTTGATCATATCTACTATATGATTCACGTTCGACCTTTCGGTCTCCAGTGTTCCGAGGCCATATATGTACATACTAGGCTTGTCAAATTTAACCCGAGTATTTCGCATGTGCAAAACTATCTTGCACCCGCTATATGTGAACATAGAGCCTATCAAACCCAATCATCACGTGGTGTCTCAGCACGACGAACTGTCGCATTGGTGCATACTCAGGGAGAGCACTTATACCTTGAAATTTAGTAAAGGGGTCATCTTGTAATGCTACCGTCGTACTAAGAAAAATAAGATGCATAAAAGATAAACATCACATGCAATCAAAATATGTGACATGATATGGCCATCATCATCTTGTGCTTTTGATCTCCATCTCCAAAGCATCATCATGATATCCATCGTCACCGGCTCGACACCTTGATCTCCATCATTGCATCGTGGTCGTCTCGCCAACTATTGCTTCTACAACTATCACTAACGCATAGTGATAAAGTAAAGCAATTACATGGCGTTTGCATTTCATACAATAAAGGGACAATCATAAGGCTCATGCACGTTGCCGATAACTTTTACAAAACATGATCATCTCATACAATAACGTATATCACATCATATCTTGACCACATCATATCACAACATGCCCTGTGAAAACAAGTTAGACGTCCTCTACTTTGTTGTTACAAGTTTTACATGGCTGCGACGGGCTTCTAGCAAGAATCGTTCTTACCTATGACACAAAACCACAATGGTGATTTATCAAGTCTATTGTTTTAACCTTCAACAAGGACCGGCCACAGTCAAATTTGATTCAACTAAAGTAGGAGAAAAAGACACCCGCCAGCCACCTTTATGCAAAACTAGTTGCATGTCTGTCGGTGGAACCGGTCTCATGAACGTGGTCATGTAAGGTTGGTCCGGGCCGCTTCATCCAAAAATACCGCCAAATAAAAATAAGACATTGGTGGTAAGCAGTATGACGATCACCACCCACAACTCTTTGTGTTCTACTCGTGCATATCATTTATGCATAGACCTGGCACGGATGCCACTGTTGGGGAATGTAGCATGCAATTTGAAAATTTTCCTACGCTCACGCAAGATAAATCTAGGATATGTATAGCGACGAGGGGGAGAGTGTGTCTACATACCCTTGTAGACCGTAACATGGTTGATATAGTCAAACTTTTCACGCTCCAACTGATCAAGTACCGAACACATGACACCTCCGCGTTCTGCACACGTTCAGCTTGGTGACGTCCTCGCCTTCTTGATCTAGCAAGATGGGAGAAGTAGTAGATGAGTTCCAGCAACAAGACGGTGTTGTGATGGTGATGGTGATTCGATCTCCATACGGCTTTGCCAAAGCACTACGAAGATATGACCGAGGGAGTAAACGGTGGACGGGGGCGCCACACACGGCTAAGACAATGTTGTGTGTCCTTGTGTGGCACCCCCTCCCAACATATATATAGGTGGGAGGGGAGGGGAGGCGTCCAGGCGCTCCCTAGGGCTGGCCGCCGGCCCCTAGGGCCCCTACCTTGCCCTGCACACCCCTTTCCTTGTATAAACAAGGGGGAAGGAAAGAGGGGGAAGAGGGAAGGAAGGGGGGTCCTACTCCACACTTTCCTTGCCCTCCCCTCTTTCCTTCTCCTCCTCATAGGGCTGGCCTGTATAGGGGCGCACCAGCCCCTTGTGGGCTGTTGTGTTCCCTCTCATGGCCCATAAGGCCCATATCTTTACCGGGGTGCCCGAAACTCCTTTCTAGTGACCCGATACGTACCCGGTACCCTCCGGAACACTTTCGGCGTCCGAATACCATTGTCCTATATATCGATCTTTACCTCTCGACCATTTCGAGACTCCTCGTCATGCCCGTGATCTCATCTGGAACTCTGAACAACATTCGGTCACCAAATCATATAACTCATATAACACTATATCTTCAGCGAACGTTAAGCGTGCGGACCCTACGGGTTCGAGAACTATGTAGACATGACCGAGACACCTCTCTGGTCAATAACCAATAGCAGAACTGGGATGCCCATATGGGCTCCTACATATTCTACGAAGATCTTTATCGGTCGAACCATTATGACAACATCCGTAATTCCCTTTGTCCATCGGTATGTTTACTTGCCAGAGATTTGATCATCAGTATCTTCATACCTAGTTCAAACTCGTTACCAACAAGTCTCTTTACTCATTCCGTAATACATCACCTCGTGACTAACTCCTTAGTCGTTTGCTTGCAAGCTTATGATGTGTATTACTAAGAGGGCCCAGAGATACCTCTCCGATACTCGGAGTGACAAATCCTAATGTCGATCTATGCCAACCCAACAAACACCTTCGGAGATACCTGTAGAGCATCTTTATAATCACCCAGTTATGTTGTGATGTTTGATAGCACACAAGGCATTCCTCTAGTATCCAGGAGTTGCATAATCTCATAGTCGAAGGAATATGTATTTGGCATGAAGAAGGCAATAGCAATAAAACTGAACGGTCATTATGCTAAGCTAATAGATGGGTCTTGTCCATCACATCATTCTCCTAATGATATGATCCCGTTCATCAAATGACAACACATGTCTATGGTTAGAAAACTTAACCATCTTTGATTAATGAGCTAGTCTAGTAGAGGCTTACTAGGGACACCGTGTTTTGTCTACGTATCCAAACTTGTATCAAGTTTCCGGTTAATACAATTCTAGCATGAATAATAAAAATTTATCATGAAATAAGGAAATATGGAATAATAACTTTATAATTGCCTCTAGGACATATTTCCTTCATTCATATCTTCCAAAGATCACAAAAATAAGAGAACATGTGCCCTCTTTTTCAGTGCAAACATTCCCAATTCAGTCTGTAGAACACTCTTTCTGACCAAATGGTGGATGGTGTTTCTTCTCATGATGGCACTTTCACGTCCTGTTTTGGTCTCTTGATAATATGGAGATAACATTTTTAACGCTTCTTCAAACCACGAGGCGGAACAAACCAAGAAATGAAAAAAATAGGGTTCGATTATTACCGAAACAATTGCCTCTTCTAGAGTTTAGACCTATTAGTCAAGTGCATTTATGTTTCTACAAATATAAGTAGATTTATTTTAGCAATGCCAATAACTGGTGCCAGTATATTTAACTCGGTCCATTCTTTATCCATTAATAAATGCTTTCTACTCTTCTATACTACTACCTCCATCCTAGTTTATTATTCCCCTTTGTATTCTGTGTCAAATTTTGACCTTAAATTTAACTAACAAAATATTAATGCATGTCATAAAAATAATATAATTAGAAACTATGTTCAAATATGAATCCAACGATATAAGTTTTGGTGACATGCATTAATATTTTGTTAGTTAAATCTCTAGTCAAAATTTGGCACAAAATACATAGGGGACTTATGAACCATGACAGAGGTAGTACTACTCACTATCATGACTTTATGATGTCCAAAACAATATAACTATATATGGTTGCTTTGCTGCCAAAATTGCAATATTGAACCATTATCACTCTTAGACAATGACATGCGATAAAAAAAGCACATACATAATGTCCAGTTTCATGCTTTGTCTTTTTAGCAACTCAAAATCACTTCTTTCTTGTTTGGTGGAGATGAAAGTAGAGTTAATTCTTTGTTTCAATTCACCATTTATCAAAAGGTATGTCCCAAGGAATAGCAAGTTGGTATCAAGCTACAGTTTTTGAACACAATGAGAAAGTTTTAACCGACAGTTGCTCCAAATGTGATTGCAGAGTATACATACACTATGAGGTTGACGTTTGTCAGTGGTATCTATAGTTTTTGAGTTACTTGAACCAGACAGGAGAAGGATGTATTCTTAAAGGAGCCACCATTGGGAAAAAACAATGATGAATCAATTCATCTACTGCAGTGTACAAATTTAGGTGTGGCCTAAAAGTGCATGATTACGTGCATGAATAAAATATGATGCAATTTAGCCAAGAACGGGCAGCCTGCTAGTGCTATATATTGCCCGACGCGAGTGATATTGCACGCTAACCTATAGGGTCCTGAGGTTGGTCGACCTTGTAGCTAGCGGGGGTTTCAGGCAATTTTTCCTTCGCCTTTTTTTTGGAACATGGGTTTTATTTACAGTTTTCTGTTCAGTTTCTTCATGCCATTTTTGTGTTGTATCCACAATTTTTTCTTGGAATAATAATAATTGCAGAACGTCCTTTGGACCACTGAATTTGAGGTACGAATCTTAAAGCTAGGAGGATAGACACGTCAGAGATAAAATCGTTCGGTACAGAAGTCTCTCGTCGCGAACACTATCCTCTCCCTGCCTCTCTTATCCACTCTCCTCCCACCTCACTGGCTCACCCGCGCACTCCATTGCATTCGCATCCTCCCCAACTCCGACTGTCGTCTTTTCATCCAGCGCATTGCGCCAGTGGCCGTTGGCTCACTGTCGTAGCCTTCACCAGCGGCCGAGTCGCCGTCCCGGCACCAGCAAACGAGCCGCCAGCGACCCAGCTGCCACCCCGCCTCCTCTCTAGTGCTTGCAGGGCGTCGCCGTGCTCGACACATCTCTACGAACCACCCGTGGCCTTGCCTCTTCTCCTGCATCAGGCAGGGCATCACCGCAGGTAAGCAGTGCCACCTCGATATTCACTAACATTTGCGATATCACATGCACATTTTTTTGTACTCTTAAGCTCCTTCATGCTTTGACAAATGTGGCTTAACAACGTTAAACAATTGATCTATGGCAATTTTTTCCATGGAAAAAGGCACCTTTTGCCATGTCACCAATATAGCTTTTTCCATATCACCAATACAATTCTTCCAATGCCACAACCTATTTTTTTTACAATGTATAGTTGTTAAATTTCTTTGCACGGCAAATACAATTTATGCCCAAAGTTTCCTTTATGGCCCATGGCAAATTTATAGCTTTTGCCATATCACGAAAACAAACACTTGCCATGCCAAAATGCATTTTTTTACAAAGAAAGTCGTCAAACTTTTTGCCATGGCAAATTCACTTTATTGGCCATGGTAAATTCACTTTGCAGCACATGGCAAAATATAGCCTTTTAACATATCACTAACACAACACTTGCCATGCCATAACGCACTCCTTTTCACAAGTCAAAGTTGTTTACTTTTTTGCCATGGGAATTTCACTATATGGCTGATGGCAAATTCACTTTATGGACCATGGCAAAAATTTCCTTTTTGGGCAATGTCAAACTTATTTTGTAATGGACCGTGTCAAATTCAATTTATATTCCATGGCATATTCACTTAATGGACCATGGAAATTTCTATTTTCTTTTAACAATGGCAAACTTCCTTTTCTAATAGACCTGGAAATTTTTCCTTTTTTCATCTAAAAATTGCCATGTCCCTAGAGCACAAAATCCAAAACTTTGCATGTGTCCACGGCTAATTCCTACACTTTCACATCATTTTCAAATACCAAAACTTCCTCACGTTTGCCATGCGCCCACATCTTTCATTAACATTTTTTGCCGCTCTAATCTCGCTATATGGACAATGGAAAATTTGCTTTATGGCCCATGGAAAATTTCCCTTTTTAGGCAATGTCAAACTTATTTTTTAAGTGGACCATGGAAAATTCAATTTATATACCATGGAAAATTCACTTAATGGACTATGGCAAATTTCTATTTTTTTGGACAATGGCAAACTTCCTTTTTTAATGGACCATGGCAAATTCACTATCATGGCAGATTTCCATTTTTCTTCTAAAAATTGCCATGTCCGTAGAGAACAAAAATCCAAAACTTTCCATATGTCCACGGCTAACTCCTATACTTTCAAATCATTTCCAAATACCGAAATTTCCTCACTTTTGCCATGAGCCCACATCTTTCCTTAACTTTTTTTTGCCATTGCGATTTCACTATATGGCTGGTGGCAAATTCCCTTTATGGGCCATGGCAAATTTCCATTTTTAGGAAATTTCCTTATTTATTTTAAATAGACCATGGAAAATTCAATTTATATACCATGGCAAAACCACTTAATGTACTGATAATCCCCAAGTGCAGGGAATCATCGTAGCAATTCCCTAAGGTGGGAGTGATAAGAATGGAGTGTCGAACCCACAAGGAGCTAAAGGTAAGATCAATATTCTCTCAAGCCCTATCTGCCACTGATACGACTCTACGTGCACCTAACGTTTGCTTGCAACAAGAAACAAGAAATAAAACTATGTTGTGGGTATAAAGAGGATAACTTTGTATGATATCGGAGAGCTAAAATATAAAAGTAGGTGCTGTTATCATAAAGTTAGAATATATTACTAAATAATATAAATAGCGAGTGTGGAATAATGGTGGATCGGTGTGCGGAATTGTCCTAAGCAATTGTTAACAAGATCGATAGTCGTCATTGCAATTTCATATGAGGGAGAGGCCTAAACTAACATACTTTTCCTACTTGGATCATATGATCTTATGATTGGAACTCTAGCAAGCGTCCGCAAATACTAAAGATCATTAAGGTAAAAACCCAACCATAGCATTAAAGCATCAAGTCCCCTTTTATCCCATACGCCACAACCCCCTTACTAAGGTTTAAACTTCTGTCACTCTAGCAACTCACTATAAGCGAATCATGAACGTATTGCAACACCCTACAGCGGGAATCCCTCACGCTTGCGCGACACGGAGGGCACCATAGGACAGCACCAATAATAAAACATACAACTCGTACCAATCTAGATCATCAATCAACTCAAGGACAAAAGATATCTACTCAAAACATGAAAGGATGGCAACACATCATTGGATCATAATATGTAGCATAAAGCACCATGTTCAAGTAGGGATTACAGTGGGGTGTGGGAGAGTGGACCGCGTAAAAGAGATGAGGATGGTGATGATGATGGTGATGTTGATGAAGACGATCACCGCGGTGATGATTGCCCTCCCGATGGCACTTCGGCGCCACCAAGAGAGAGGAGGAGAGGTTCTCCCCCTTGTGCTTCCTCCTCCATGGCTTTCCCCCTCTGGTCCTTGGCCTTCATGGTGATGATGGCCCCTCCGAGATCCTCCTCCATGGCCTCCGGTGATGATGGCCCCCGCCGGCAGGGTGCCGGAGAGGACCTAGATTGATTTCTCGTGGCTACAGAGGCTTGCGGCGGCGGAACTCCCGATCTAGGTTAATTCCCAAAAGTTTTAGTATTTATAGGAATTATTGGCGTTGGTTTCACGTCAGGGGGGTCTCCGGGCCGTCCACGAGACAGGGGGCGCCCCCCCCTAGGGGCGCGCCCTCCTATCTCGTGGGCAGCCCGGAGCTCTTCTGGCCCAACTCCGATGCTCCGTGGTCTTCTTTTGGTCCATAAAAATCCTCAAAAATTGGCACATCATTTGGACTCCGTTTGGTATCCCTTTTCTGCAAAACACAAAAACAAGGTGAAAACAGAAACTGGCACTGGGCTCTAGGTCAATAGGTTAGTCCCAAAAATCATATAAAATGATATGTAAATGCATATAAAACACCATGGATGGGTAATATAATAGCATGAATACTTCATAAATTATAGATACGTTGGAGACGTATCAGCATCCCCAAGCTTAATTCCTGCTCGTCCTCGAGTAGGTAAATGATAAAAGAAATAATTTATGAAGTGTGAATGCTAGTAGGTGCACAAGTTTGATCAATGATACTTTAAATCACCTTTTCTAGCATCAATATGTGTCATAATAGTAGCTTATCTCATAAAACTTTTCATGATCAAGTAACAATCTATTCACAATGTCAAGTATGGTTCAGAAACTTCATTGAGAACTAACAAACTATAATTTCAGTCATTGAAGCAATTGCAATTTATGATAACATCAGAAAGAGTCAAGAATAGAGCTTTTCAGCAAGTCCACATACTCAACTATCATATAGTCTCCTACAATTGCTAACACTCACGCAATACTTGTGGTTATGGAGTTTCAACCGGACACTGAGAAAGATAGGGGCTTATTGTGTTGCCTCCCAACATATTCACCTTTAGGTGATGTCAACAATAATAGCCCATGCTAACTTACATCCAATTGGATATATATATCATGATCTTTCAAACACGAGGAGCTTGCCAAAGGATAAAATGAAAAAGGGAAAGGTAAGGATCACCTTGACTCAAGCATAAAGTAAAAACATAAAGTAAAAGATAGGCCCTTCGCAGAGGGAAGCAGAGGTTGCCATGCGCTTTTAGGGTTGGATACACAAAATCTTAATGCGAAAGAACATCACCTTATATTGCCCCTTGTATATGGACCTTTATTATGCAGTCCGTCGCTTTTATTGCTTCCATAATAAGTTCGTACAAAGCTTATTTTCTCCACACTAATAAGTCATGCATATTTAGAGAGCAATTTTTATTGCTTGCACCAATGGCAACTTACTTGAAGGATCTTACTCAATCCATAGGTAGATATGGTGGACTCTCATGGCAAAACTGGGTTTAAGGATATTTGGAAGCACAAGTAGTATCTCTACTTGTTGCTAGGAATTTTTGGCTAGCATGAGGGGGAAAGGCAAGCTCAACATGTTTGGAAGGTCAATGACAATATACTTTAACTGAGATGTCGGAAAACATAAACCATTATGTTGTCTTCCTTGTCCAACGTCAACTCTTTTAGCATGTCATACTTAATGAGTGCTTCACAATCATAAAAGATTTTCAAGATAATATATTTGTATGTGAACCCCTCTTTCTTTATTACTTCCTATTAATTGCAACGATGACCAAAACTACGTTTGCCAACTCTCAACAACTTTTATGCCTCATACTTTCTATGTGTGAAGTCATTACTATCCATGTTCTAAGCAAATGAAACATATAAAAATTCAGATTCATGACATTCAACTCATTCAACAATTTACACATAGGATATAAGTGAAGCACACGAGTAAATGAAAAACTACTCCAAAAGATATGAGTGAAAGACATTGAGTAGTCAAATAATTAACTAGCCATGGGAGGGTTACCTTTTTTATTCAATAATCAGATCCAATGATTATATTCAAACATCAAGTAAAATTGAAATAAAATGACATTGCAAGGATAGCACAACTCATGTGAAGAAGCAAAAACTTAGGCTCAACCGATACTAACCGATAGTTGTTGAACAAGAGAGGTGGGATGCCTACCGGGGCATCTCCAAGCTTAGATGCTTGAGACTTTTTGAAATATTATCTTGGGGTGCCTTGGGCATCCCCAAGCTTGAGCTTTTATGTCTCCTTAATTCCTCGCATATCACGGTTTCTCTATTTATCAGAAGCTTCATTCACAACAAACTCAACAAGAACTCGTGAGATAGGTTAGTATAAACCAATGCAAAACCTTATCATTTTATACTGTAACAAATCACTTAAATTATTATTCAACATTGCATAATAAATGTCTCTTCATATTTAATACTCCTATCCTCAAATAGAATCATTAAACAAGCAAACATATGCAAACAATGCAACCATAACAGCAATCTGCCAAAACAGTACAGTCTTTAAAGAATGCAAGAGTATCAATACTTTCCTAACTCCAAAAATTATGAACTAAAATTCCCAGTGTAATAAATTTATCAGAGCTTAATATGCAAAAAGATTCAACGTTATACCATTCTATGACTTTTCTATGGAATTTTTGTAACAGCGGTAAACTTTCTGTTTTCAAACAGCAACATGTATACTAGCAAAATAAACATGGCAAAGGCTATCCTTGACTTTTTTATTGAAAATAAAGATGAAAAACATTAATATAAATACCAACAAGCAAATAATAACAAAATAAAATGACTCTCCAAGCAAAACACATATCATGTGGTGAATAAAAATATAGCTCCAAGTAAAATTACCGATGAACGAAGATGAAAGAGGGGATGCCATCCGGGGCATCCCCAAGCTTAGGCTCTTGGTTGTCCTTGAATATTACCTTGGGGTGCTTGGTCATCCCAAAGCTTAGGCTCTTGCCACTTCTTATTCCATAGTCCATCGAATCTTTACCCAAAACTTGAAAACTTCAACCACACAAAACTCAACCAAACTTCGTGAGATAGGTTAGTATGATAAAGAGTAAACCATGCACTTTGGTACTCTAAAAGATAAGATTCATAATTGTTTTCAAATAATTCCTACTGTACCATATCATTTCTACAATTTATATTGAGAAATATAACCCATAGAAACTAGAAAACAAGCAAACTATGCAATGAAAACAGAATCTGTCAGAAACAGAACAGTCTGTAATGATCTGAACAATAACCATACTTCTGCTACTCCAAAAATTATGAAATAAATTGGTGGACGTGAGGAATTTGTATATTAATCTTCTGCAAAAATAATCAACTCAAAATCACTCTTCTGTAAAAAAAATACAGTAATCTCATGAGCGCAAAGTTTCTGTTTTTTACAGCAAGATCACATTAACTTTCACCCAAGTCTTCCCAAAGGTCTTACTTGGCACTTTATTGAAACAAAAACTATAAAAAATGATTACTAAAGTAGCTTAATAATGTTGACACACAAAAGCAGTAAGGATAAATATTGGGTTGTCTCCCAACAAGCGCTTTTCTTTAATGCCTTTTAGCTAGGCATGATGATTTCAATGATGCTCGCATAAAAAAAAGAGTTGAAACACAAAGAGAGCATCAAGAAGAATATAACTAGCATATTTAAATCTAACTCACTTCCTATGCCTATAGATTTTGTGAGCACACAATTTTTAGGAACAAGAATCAACTAGCATAGGAAGGCAAAACAAGTATAACTTCAAAAAAATTTAAGCACATAGAGAGGAAACTTGATATTATTGCAACTCCTACAAGCACATATTCCTCCCTCATAAAAAAATCAGTAGCAACATGGATATAAACTTTGTTCTCATACTCAATTGGAACCTCTTCCGAAATAGTGGAATACTAACTAAAGTTGACACTCTTCCAAATCCACTTTCATAAATATCGTACAGAGATTCAACATCCTCCAAGATAGTGGGATCACTAATTCCTAAAGTTGACACTCTTCCAAACCCACTTTAAATTATAGTATTATTCATACTCCAAAAGATATAAGTGAAGTTCCTAGAGCATTTTACAATTAATATAGACTAGCCAACATACAAGCTCAAAAATATACAAGTGAAGCGTACGAAGCGTTCTATAAAACCATACTCAAATGATTTGAGTGAAGCACAAAGAGTAATTCTATAAGATCATACTTAAAAGATATAAGTGAAACACATGAAGTATTCTATAAATCAATGAACAGCTATCTCATACTAGCATTAATCTTAAAGGAAAATACAAACACAAAGGACACAAGTCATGTGAACAAAACAAAAAACCAAGGTATACCGATATTTGTCGAAGAAGAAAGATGGGATGCCAACCGGGGCATCCCCAAGCTTAGATGCTTGAGTATTCTTTGAAATATTTACTTGGGGTGCCTTGGGAATCCCCAAGCTTAAACTCTTGTCTCTCTTTATTCTTCTCACATCGGTAACTCCTCGTTCTTCAAACACTTCATTCACAAAAACTTAAACAAAAACTTTGTGAGATTCGTTAGTGTAATAAAGCAAACTACCACTTTAAGGTACTGTAATTAACTCATTCTTTGTTTATATTGGTGTTAAACCTACTGTATTCCAAATTCTCTATGGTTCATACCCCCCAATACTAGCCATAGATGCATCAAAATAAGCAAACAACACACGAAAAACAGAATCTGTCAAGAACAGGACAATCTGTAGTAATCTGGAAGTTTAGTAAACTTCTGTAACTCCAAAAATTATGAACTAAATTTTACAATTTGACAATTTGTACAGAAGTGATGTGCAAAAAGTTTCAGACCCATTTGACTCTCCAGTAAAAAATGTAAATTCAAGCACTACAGCCAAAGTTTCTGTTTTTGTTCTGCACAAAGTAAGCAAGCAATCTTATCACACTAAAACCCAAGCTTGGCACATTATTTTTATAATACAATGGATATATACAAGGGGATAATTATTTACAGGGAAACTTCCATGAAAAATTCTACATTGTTTCCGTGAGCATGAACACAAGTGTTCAAGGTCGACCCTCACTTCTTCAATGCATAACTTTCCAATCACTTCTCTTTTTGAAAAACTTTTTTAGGCATGAGAGGCAAGCAATTCCTTTTTGGTATTTTCATTCTTTTTAAAAAAGATTGTATGTTTCACCCACAACTAAACAGGAAAAAAGGGGAAAACAAAATGTACTAAGTAAAGAAAGCAAACAAGCACACACGAGAATATCAACCCCACGCTATTGCTCCCCGGCAACGGCGCCAGAAAAGAGCTTGATAATCCCCAAGTGCAGGGAATCATCGTAGCAATTCCCAAAGGTGGAACTGATAAGAATGGAGTGTCGAACCCACAAGGAGCTAAAGGTAAGATCAATATACTCTCAAGCACTATCTGCCACTGATACGACTCTACGTGCACCTAACGTTTGCTTCCAACAAGAAACAAGAAATAAAACTGTGTTGTGGTTATAAAGAGGATAACTTTGTATGATATCGGAGAGCTAAAATATAAAAGTAGGTGCTATTATCATAAAGTTAGAATATATTACTAAATAATATAAATAGCGAGTGTGGAATAATGGTGGATCGGTGTGCGGAATTGTCCTAAGCAATTGTTAACAAGATCGATAGTCGTCATTGCAATTTCATATGAGGGAGAGGCCTAAACTAACATACTTTTCCTACTTGGATCATATGCTCTTATGATTGGAACTCTAGCAAGCGTCCACAAATACTAAAGATCATTAAGGTAAAAACCCAACCATAGCATTAAAGCATCAAGTCCCCTTTTATCCCATACGCAACAACCCCCTTACTCGGGTTTAAGCTTCTGTCACTCTAGCAACCCACTATAAGCGAATCATGAACGTATTGCAACACCCTGCAGCGGGAATCCCCCATGCTTGCGCGACACGGAGGGCACCATAGGACAGCACCAATAATAAAACATACAACTCGTATCAATCTAGATCATCAATCAACTCAAGGACAAAAGATATCTACTCAAAACATCAAAGGATGGCAACACATCATTGGATCATAATATGTAGCATAAAACACCATGTTCAAGTAGGGATTACAGCGGGGTGTGGGAGAGTGGACCGCGTAAAAGATATGAGGATGGTGATGATGATGGTGATGTCGATGAAGACGATCACCGCGGCGATGATTCCCCTCCCGATGGCACTCCAGCGCCACCAAGAGAGAGGACGAGAGGTTCTCCCCCTTGTGCTTCCTCCTCCATGGCTTTCCCCCTCTGGTCCTTGGCCTTCATGGTGATGATGGCCCCTCCGAGATCCTCCTCCATGGCCTCCGGTGATGATGGCCCCCTCCGGCAGGATGCCGGAGAGGGCCTAGATTGATTTCTCGTGGCTATAAAGGCTTGCGGCAGCGGAACTCCCGATCTAGGTTAATTCCTGAAGGTTTCAGTATTTATAGGAATTATTGGCGTTGGTTTCACGTCAGGGGGGTCTCCGGGCCGTCCACGAGACAGGGGGGAGCCCCCCCCCCCCCTAGGGGCGCGCCCTCCTATCTCGTGGGCAGCCCGGAGCTCTTCTGGCCCAACTCCGATTCTTCGTGGTCTTCTTTTGGTCCATAAAAAATCCTCAAAAATTGGCACGTCATTTGGACTCCGTTTGGTATCCCTTTTCTGTAAAACACAAAAACAAGGAGAAAACAGAAACTGGCACTGGGCTCTAGGTCAATAGGTTAGTCCCAAAAATCATATAAAATGATATATAAATGCATATAAAACACCATAGATGGGTAATATAATAGCATGAATACTTCATAAATTATAGATACGTTGGAGACGTATCATGTACCATGGAAAAATTCTACTTTCTTTGGACAATGGCAAACTTCTTTTTTAATGGACCATGGTAAATTTGCTATCATGGCAAAATTTCCTTTTTTTTTCTTCTAAAAATTACCATGCCACTAGAGAAAAGAATTCCAAAACTTGCCATGTGTCCACTGCTAATTTTTGTACTTTTACATCATTTCCAAATACAAAAAATTTTGGACAAGAATTTTGCCTAACTCTTTTTATTTTTCATTTCTATTGTAGGTAGCATGATATTTATAAGTATATTTTAGGCCATGGAAATTTTATTAATTAGACTTCGGTAGTTTTTTAGGTGGCATGGAATTATTTATTTTAGAGCTGAAATTTTGT
This sequence comes from Triticum dicoccoides, assembly GCF_002162155.2. NCBI lineage: Eukaryota > Viridiplantae > Streptophyta > Magnoliopsida > Poales > Poaceae > Triticum > Triticum dicoccoides. Next base: position 575,499,679 of record NC_041383.1, on the reverse strand, counting down.
TAGTTAAACCATGGCCATTGATGTAGTTAGACCATGGCTATCTTAATACCTATAACTTGGACAAAGTTAGAGCATGACAATTTAGTTAATTGGGCCATGTAGTTTTTAGGTAGCAAGGCAAAAAAATTATTGAACTTTCATGGCAATTTGTATACATATCATTTTTGTAGAATACTTTGTCTATATACTATCAAATCTATTGACATGGCATTATTTACCTATCCATGTAAATTTCTATTGTTTGGCTGACGTATACTGCAACTACCTTGATTTTTTTATCTACATCTGTTTGTTACGAGTTTTTGAATTCATGATTATGTTGTACAATATTTTCTTAGAAGCATGGCAACTTCGGCAACTACTCTTTACCAAATATGTACAAGCCATGAATGTATTTTTTGAATCGTTGGTTATGTGGTACTTTCATTACAAAAAGGATGGTAAATTTGTATGGCTTTAGTTATGTACAAATGGGATGGTAAATCCTAATATTGGTTATTTGGGCGTTGGTTATGTGCAAAATTTTAAGTTTTTGTGAAGGCCTGTTTTTCTTTGTAGCTAAAACTGGGCTTTTTTGGCCCATCTTTTTTCCTAGGACATTAATGTGTTCTATTAGTGACAAGGTCATGTTGACGTAGAGTCATTCGGGCTGAAGGGGTATATCCATTGAATGGATTTGTTCGTTCCAGCGATCCTCCCAGTACGAACGAATCACACGGTGTGAGGTCCCTAAAAATTCGATGTTCAGCCAATATCGGGGCCCTTTTTCTTTTGGTTCTTATTTTATGATTATCCGTTTTCATTAATATTTTTTGAATTTATTTTATTTTATTTATTTTTCCGTTTAATTTGACTATTTTTGCCATTTTTAATTAAAATACTTTTGATAAATACATGATATCTTTTTAATGCATGGATATATTAAAAAATACCTGAACACTGAAATTTACACGAAATTTTTAGATACATGAATATTTTTTGAAAATATTTAAATATCTTTTAAATTTTGAATGTTTTGTGAAGGACATGAGCGCTTTAGCTTGGGCTTAAATGACTGGCCCACATCTATGAAACAGTTTCCGACTCTATCTCTCCCAGGCGACCGGTTCCTGTTCCTACGCCTCTGCAACCGCCGACTCCCCTTCTCTCCATCGTTGCTCTGGTGGCGGCGGCTGGGCGGGGGAGCACCAGGTCCTTCTCTCTAGTGTCTAAGTATATGATTAGTTTGTTGGGTGATGGAGCTTCGTCATGCCGGTGTCGTCATTGCCAATACAAGTTTCTGGGCCATCGCCTCGATGACTTTCTATGATGGTGTCCAGGAGCCGCAAATTTGTGTCCATGCAAGACCTTCAAGACAGCGGTGGAGACTTGTTTCTCTAGCTCTCTCTCCAACCGCGTCGATAGTTCTTTCCGCACCATTGAAGAGCTGGAAGTGTTTGTGTTGCAGGTGGCTGGCGCTGCGGGCAAGGATGAATTTAAGGGTGGCCAGGCAGTGTAGAACCCCCCACTACATGAATCAAGAACTTTGCCGTCTGCCATGGCTGACACCAAAGGCATGCCTAGCGGACAGCAAAGGCCTTTGCCGTCAGTCAGCAGACGGTAAAACGTCCGGCTGAACAGGCTACGGCAAAGGGCTCTTTGCTGTCTGCTGGCGGGCAGCAAAAATGCAAAGGTCTTTGTCGTCCTGCAGCAGACGGCAAAGGGCCTGAATGGTATACGTGTCAGCTTAGGTCCGTTAAGGGGTTAACAGCGTGCTTTGCCATCCCCTGGCAGACGGCAAAGAACTTTGCATCTTTGTCATCTGCCAGCGGACGGCAAAGAGCCATGCATCTTAGTCGTCTGCTAGCGGACGGCATAGTAGGCAACGTGGCAGCACCTGGGGGCTGGCCTATTTGGCTACTTTGGCGTCCACTGGCAGACGGCAAAGATGCAGGGCTCTTTGTTGTCTGCGAGCCGACGGCAAAGCAACCAAATAGCCAGCCCATTGCCCCTAGGTTGCACAGGTAGCTGACACGTGGCATATTTGTCGTGTGCTGGCTGATGGCAAAGCTCTTTTCCGTCTGCCAATGGACGGCGAAGATCCTGTGTAGCCCCTATTTTTCTATTTTTTAATAAATTCATTCAATTTCACAGCATTTCACACACACACACACACACAAACACACACACACACACA
>NC_041383.1:575486777-575497162 GCF_002162155.2 Triticum dicoccoides | reverse complement strand
ACTTTCGACAAGCATACCAACACATATACATACCAAATCATATCCCGGCCATATGGATATGATCATGCAACACATATACATAGCAAATCAAAAGTCCATATGCAACATATATAGCTAGCCAACATAACCAACAACAAGCATACAATGGTTTCATCCATACATACATATATAGGTAGCAAGTTTCACATTGTTCATCCTACAAAATCAAAACAAGAAGGAAGCATGAAGAGAAGAGTAGACTCCATCAACGCAAGCTTCCTCATCTAAAGAAAATCTGCAAATTGGGAAAGAAGAAAATTAGAAGAAGAAGAAGAAGAAGACTATCTAGAAGAAGAAGAAGAAGAAGAAGAAGAAGAAGAAGAAGAAGAAGAAAAGGAAGAAGATTTTTCTTCTTCTTTTCCTTTTTCTCCTCTCCTCTTCTTTACCTTCTTCTTCTTCTAACTAAGATAGGTAAAATGCCATTTTATTGATAAGCTAGGTAAAAATGCTAAGTGTAGGTCATTTTAGAGCTAAGCTAGGTAAATAGGTCATTTTGGAGCTTAGTAAGGTTACTATGTCATTTTCAAGGAAAATAAGCTAAGTCTACATCATTCTGGAGGTAACAAACATTATCATGCCATTTTTGACCTAAGTATGCTAAGTATGTCATAAATGAACTGAAGAAGCTAAGTATAGCTCATTTTTTTGTCTAACTTAGGTAATTATGCTATTTAGGAGGAAAGTAAACTAAGTATGCATTTGTTAAGCAAAACACTAGAGAAAAATTACCCTCATCACAACAAATGCGATGAAGATCGCAACTAAGGTAATAGTTGATCCAACGGCATAATGATACCAAGCCTCATTATCAATGGCATATTATCTAATCTTCTTAATCTTCAAGTGTTGGAGATATGCCCTAGAGGCAATCATGTATGATGATATTTCCTATGTGTTTATAAATAAAGATAGTCCTTGGACATTATCAATGATGTGTATCAGCAAGTACGTGACTTGTTTGTGGGACTATGCATTGTATGATGACTGTCCTAAAAGGTCCCTAGTCGAAAGGGTTGTATGGACGCGCAGCCGACTAGACTAGCATATGACACGGTCGATGGCTTGGTCTCACTAGCCATAGAGCATTGGATGCTAAACGAATAATATGGACTTGGAAAGGTCTGGTCGGATTCGACGTAGTTGGATCCGAGTCAAGATAAGGTCCGAGTCAGACAGACCCAACTATGAGACGCAACGATATGTCATATGTGAGTCTCTAGTACAACATACGTTCTATGTCCTAAGACCTGAGCTGACGCATGTACTCAGGATGGTGACAGACTTGTTTTGGGCCGACCAAATGCTACTCCGTGACTGGGTAGTTACAAAGGTAGGTTTCGGGCTTGTCCAGACCGATGCTGCGAGACGTGGTCGAGCAAGATGGGATTTGCCCCTCCGATCAGGAGAGAGATACTCTGGGCTCCTCGTGTGATCCGACCAGGATAAGCATGGACATGCGACAAGGATTATGAGATAATCCGGATAGTGGTCGGTATCACTGGTACGAGAAAGAGGTCGGGCTAGCACAAGGATGACGGTCTCGCCTTGAGCCCGACAACATATATCATGCGGCAAAGGGAACAGAAGTGTGACACATTGTACAGGTTCGCCTAACCAGCTTCATAGTCTGCTTGGTGGTCGGCACGCCTTGCTAGAGGCCGCTACCAACCGTGCAGGTCAGAGGTGATCCAAACTGTGACCAAGCTGACTTGAACCTAAGGGGTCGCGCGCTTAAGGGAAGGAACCTATGAGGTCAGTTCGTAGGACACTGGTCGGATGTGATTCGAACTGGACTAGGAACGTGACCGAGTAGACTTTGGGCTTTAGGGTCCGTGCGAGGCCCAAGTGTTGAGCCTGCGATTGACTCCTATATAAAGTAGAGGTGCGGCACACTCATGCAATTGATCGCTTCGGCACTATGACTAGAGTTTGCATGTGTTGCGAATAGCCACCTCCACTCGCCGCCGACTGTGTGATCGGACCTAGCAGTCCGCCGCATGGTGTTCCTCCTGCACGTGCAGATACCGTTAGAGGCGGTGCACTTGCGCCGCTCTGGCGAACTTGTACGTGGGATCGGACGACCGGCTGTTCGAGGGAGATCGGACAAGGAGGAGACGATCCACGCAGACGCGCTGGCCCAACTCTTCTTCCGCTGCACGGCACTGCGCGTCTAGTGGTAGCGAACTATGACCCATCTCCCGTAGCATGTTCTTGGTTGTTCTGCACATAGGAAATTTTTAATTTGCAGTCGACGCACCCTACCGTAGATCCCAACATCAAGTGCATTGCATTCATCTTCATCATGTGATCATCGAAGACATCGGCAACATACAACTCCAATTTCATCTTCTCTTCTTCAATTCTTTTAATTTTTTCTTTCAAATACTCATTTTCTTTTTCAACTAAATTTAACTTCTCGACAAGAGGGTCGGTTGCAAATTCCGGTTCACATACCTCCTAGATTAAAATATCTCTATGTCAACTTGATGGCCATAATAGTCATAAATGCGAAATGCAACAAATAGTTATAAAAGAGAATTTACCACATCTGAATCATAAAGCGGGCGAGGGCCGACGGGGACGAATATCAAGACCATGGCACTATGTATAACAAACAGTCATACAAAGTAAGAAAATTATACAAGTAACTATATAAATCATATAATCATACAAGTAACTATATAAATCAAGTACAACATAAAAAATTGAATACCTAATAATAATCTGGATTGTCAGGTTCAATAAATGCTTCGGGATCAATAAATGCATCATCATCATCACTATCAGTAATGACGTGCTCATCATCATCATTAAATAAATGCATCATCATGTGGAAGGCCGCCTCTACGTAATCGGTCAAGCATTGACACGTCATTTGCAGCAGTAACCTCTTCTAGTTCAGGCTCTTCTTGTTTCGGCTGAGGGGTGAAGTCGGGTTCACTGTCGCTGTCTACTACAATGTTCTGGGGTAAAGTAGAGCGGTTCTTGAAACATTTTTTGGAAAGACGTGTTTCTTGGAAGAATTCTCCTTGATATGTGTTTGGGTTAATGCGAGGTTCATAATCCTCTTCATTAGGGGGAGGTGGTCTAATACGTGGCGGCACTTCATAAACGACATCCCAACCATTGAGATTTGGATCACTTTGACAGGCCCACGGTAGATAGAAAACTTGGGTTGCCTATTGACCATAATATAGACATCGGTAACATCCAAATGGGTGCTTTGTTTGATTTCCACTAGCCCTATATGTTCATGAGTCCTTCTAGTCCCCTTCCTCTAGAACCAATAACATTTGAAGCCTACGACGTTTGGTGGGTTTGCACCATAGAACTTAAGTCCATAAATTGCTTCAACTCTTCCATAATACTCGGTATCTCCTTCGCCGATAGCAAGACACAAAAACTTGTGGACTTTCGGTCGGCCATAGATAGCTCTTTGCCATAGGTACGAAAGTGATACCCGTTGATGTCGTATTTGTCAAATGAATGGACCTTAAAGTCAAAATCATTAGCGACTTGTCTCAATTCGGCGTCCATAAACTCTGAATTAGCCTACAAAATGTGAAAGGAATTGTTGCATTAGCCACAAATTAGATGAAGAAATGAAATGGTCTAATGGAAATTACTGTTTGTTTGAACCAAGAGATGAAACTGGGATAGCTGCCTCCATACTTTGCCAGAAGCTCATACTCTTCGATGAAATTCTTTTGGATCACCGCTCCATAAGAGAATTTGGCGACGTATCGATTGTATCAAATTTATCCGGGAATAAGAGCAGTTCAAAGGAATTAGAAGTTGCGAAACAATGTACTGAGAACTTACTTGATGTACAGTCGCACTTCTCTTAGGTGGTTGAAGATAAACAACGAAATGGTCCACCATTCTTCAACATCCAACATTAAGGAATTAGAAGCACTGGCTGGTGCGAGATCCCCTTTGAATAGGCTGAGGTTGGATCCACCCTTTTTAGGGTCGCCAGCATTATACCGAGGCTTCGGATTATGCAAATGACGATTTTTGGCTTCGTAGTGTGCTATCACGAAGTTTGTCGCCTCCTTAGTAATGAATTCCTCGGCCATTGATGCTTCAATTTTACGATTATTTGTACATTTTGCTCGAAGCGTCTTCTGCATCCTCTTAGTTGCGTAGCACCAACGATTTTGCATGCCCCCCCAATCTTGCCTCGGTTAGGAGATGCAAAATCAAGTGTTGCATTGGATTAAAGAAGCCCGATGAAAATATCTTCTCTAACTTGTTGATCAACTCCGGCGCCAACTCTTCCATTCTTCTACCAGGTCAGGCGATAGTTCTTTCGCACAAAGAACACGGAAGAAATAGCTCAACTCTGCCAGTACTAACCATTCATCCTCAGGGATGAAGCCACGCAACATCACCGCATTACCCGCTCAATCCATATGTGCCAATCATGACTCTTGAGACCAAATATCTTCAATTTTTCAAGACTCGCACCCCTCTTTAGATTCGCCGCATACCCATCACGGAACATCAACTGCTTTTCCACCCACAAGATAATTTCCCTCATAGCCAGCCTTCCAAGATTGAACTATGCCTTTGGCTTTGTCCGGTTCTTCTTTCCTTTTGGTGGTTGCATGTTTTGTAACGGTCTATGACATAGCGCCTCCTGATCGACTCTTGCCTTAGGATTATCCTTTGACTTCCCATCTATGCCGAACAATATACCAAAAAATGCATCGCGATATTCTTCTCAGTGTGCATCATGTCAATGTTGTGTGGGCAAAGGAGGTCTTTGAAGTAAGGCAGATCCCACAAGCATGTCTTGTGAGTCCAGGCATGTTACGAATTATAACCTTTGAAATACCCTAGACGCTCTGGATCTGGCTCGAGAGCGTTTAACTAATCCAGGATCTCTTGGCCTATCAATGGAGGTGGTGGAGAGTTTTTGACAACTCTACATTTGATGAAGTTCTGCTTGTCTTTCCTGAACTTATGGCAAGGATGCAGGAACGGTCTATGCAAGTCGAAGCAAGAAAACTTGCGACCGGCCTGAAGCCAACGAAACTGAAGAGCTCCCTTGGATGTGGGGCACAGGAACCTTCCATGCACACACCAGCCAACGAATAGCGCATACGCCAATAAGTCATGCGTCGAGTACATGTACCAGACACACATTATGAAGTTCTTTTTGCTAAAGGTGTCGTATGTCTTGAACCCATCATCCCAGGCTTCTTGCAATTCGTCCTTCAGCGGCTGCATGTACAGATTCATATTCTTCCCCGGATAGTTGGGTCCTGAAATTATCAATGTCAGGAAAATGTTCTTTCTTTGCATAATCTGTCTGGGGGGGGGGGGGATTGAGTGGAATGACAAATACGGGCTAACAACTGTATTGGGTTGCCATTAGACCAAACACACTGAACCCATCCGTGTTGATGGCGACTCGAGGATGCCTCGGATCTACCGCTTTGTTGTCATGTAATGCATCGAAGCGCTTCCACGCTTCACCGTCCGATGTGTGCACCATCATCAGCTTCCCATCTGCATCTAGTTGGGTTCTTTTGCCCGTTTTATGCCATGTCATCTGTCTTGTCGTCTCTTCGACCATGAAAAGACGTTGAAGTCTTGGTACGATTGGCATATACTGAAGAACATTAACGGGGATTTTGGTCTGTGTCTTCTCAACCATATCGTTGTTTATCAGAACATACCTAGATGACTTGCAAATGGGACAATAGTTCAAGTCCGCATACTGAAACCTAAATAAGGTACATCCATTCTCATTGGCATGTATCTTCTCATAGGGCATCTTAAGAGCACGGTTGACTAGTACAGGTTTGCAGGTAGTACATGCCCTTTGGGTAGAAAATGTCCTATTGTCATCATTGAGTCATAGCATTCTCTGCCCAAGTTGAATTGAGCCTTCAGAGCCATTATTTGTGAGATGGCATCCAGCCGACAAAGCTCAGTGTGCTCGTGGAGAGGATGTTTTGAAGACTCCAACATTTTATTGAAGGCCTTTGCAGATTCCTCCATCTCATCGTCCGAGTCCCGAGCATCATCAAAGTCTTGCACCATGTCTTGCATCCCGGTACCATGCTCGTCGGTGCGACGATGAAGCACCTCAACTCTGGCACGTTGGGCAGACTCACCATGAAATGTCCACACCGTATAATCTAGCGTAAAACCCCTCTTCTGCAGGTGTTTGCCCATTTCATCCCCTGTCCTCTTGTGCCAATTGTTACACCCGACACAGGGGCACCAGGTTTTCCTCTGGCCATTTGCAAATGCGGCTCCCAAAAACCCCTTGGTTTTTGTTAACCATTCAATGGTCTTGTCTTTCTGACTAGTGTGACCAGTGTACATCCACGCACGATCACTCATCTTTCCTAGCTACTAGACACATAAGAAATATATATATAAACACTATTCTGATCACGGGATCAGAATAATATTCTGATCACAACATGAACTTTCCGAGTAATGCGCCTGACCTTCCCCGAGTACTAGGTTGAACTTCAGCTAAAATGTGTCCAAATGGGGCTTTCGATATAACGTTGGAAAGCTATGGACACCAATATCAAGACCCAAGTTAAATTTTTGGTAAAATATAAGCAGTTTAAGAGCAGTTTTGAAAACCGTTTTTTCTTCGTCGTTATTTTGAATTGAACTTATTTTTTTTCTTTAATAACCAAAAAAATCAAGTTTTTAATTAAATATCAAACTTCTCCACACTTTTAAATTGAACTTCTTAGTTTTATTCTTCAGTAAGGAGAAAAATTGAGTTTTTAATGTACATTGAATTACTCTGTTTTTTTTAAATTGAACTTCTTGGTTTAATCTTGGGGAAAATACATTTTTTTTAAAAACGAGGAAAATCTTTTTAGAACTTTTTTTGTTGTTCCCTTATTTTTAATTTGAACTTATTTGTTATTCATTAGAACGAGATGAGGCTTTTAAAAACTTTCAACTTCTCTGTTATTTTAATCTGAACTTCTTAGTTTTATTCTTTAATAATAAGGAAACTCAAGTTTTTCGAACTTCTTTGTTTTAAAATTTTGAACTTCTTGTTTTTTTTAATAATGTGAAAAAATCAATTTTTTATAGACATCAAACTTCACCATTTTTTAAATTTGAACTTCTTAGTTTTATTGGTTAGTAATGGGGAAAATGCTTTGTTTATATACATGATGATATTGCGTTGTTATTTTAATTTGAACTTCTAGTTTTTATAGAATGGGGAAAATCAGTTTTTATACAATCTTTTTGAAATGCTCCTCTTTTTAATTTGAACTTCTCTGATTTTTTTACGAACGGGGAAAATCCGTTATAAATATTTTTGAACATTTTTTTTAACTTCTTGCTCAATTTTTTTAACTTCCAAATTTGTCTTTTAGATATTAAAAACTTCAATTTTTTTGAATGTTGACCTGCTTCGGTTTTTAAATTTGAACTTCTTATAGAATTTTGTTGCAACATTTTATGCATTTTTTGCTTTTGGGTGAAATGGCCTAGGCGTTCCCTTTTTTCATTTGATGATTTTTCTTCTGTACGTGGTACACGTGAACTTCAGAATTTTTGAAACAAGAACTTCGCGTGCTATTAATTTCAAGAGTTTTTTTCATTTTTTTGTGTACTTTTTCACACGTGTTTTGGAAGAACTACCCTGCTTGTAATATTGTTTTTCGCTTTTGCTTTTGATTTGAACTTCTATGCTTTATGTGTATTGTGTTTGTTTTGCCAAAAGCTACCTTTTTGTATGCCATTATTTAACAAAACGTGAGCATCTACCCAAATTATAAGTACATTTTCTTCAAAGCGGATTAGAAGCGCTCAGCGTAGAGGGGTTCACATAAGGAAGAGTTGCGGAAACAAACAGAACACACATTGGACTTGAACACAGAATGAAGAAGATCAACGCAGCCGAACTAATTACTGCAGAAAATTGTGGTCTCCATTTTTTGGATACTTCCAATATATGACCTTTTTACACAATAATATATGAACTTCTCAGAACATAAATTTCATTGAGCACTTTTCTACACACAGAACACACATGAGGGAGGCTGAAGATGTGCACGTGGGATGCATCAACATGCGGGAAAGTTTAGTAGTACTAACTAGCACACGGAAATAACACCCATTGGAAAGAGTTTTTAGCCAACTCAAAATATACTTCAAGCATTCCTAGTATGGCCTTCGAACAGGGTTACAATAGTCATCAGCTTGGTGATTTGCATTTCCGAAGAGCAAAAACAGGGACGGTGGCGGCGGTGCAATCCGCGGCGACGGACGGTGACGGCGCCTGTCGGGGGTCGCCGTGCGTCGCCGGCACCTTCACAGGGAGACAACGAGGGGTGGCCAAGGCTGCGGCCATCGCCGCGCAACATCGTCAGTAGGAGGTCCGTGCCGCTGCGCCCAGTCGAGAGAGCAATCAATTCTCAAACTGCAAAAACTGAAATACTACCCTGCAAGCGTATCTCCAAAAGAAGAATAAACAAGTGCACATGCACTGTAACATAGTGCAAAGGGCTACACCTACCTACTTACCTCATGTTGATGCCTAAGTTGTTTGTACGTATATGCCCATGAATGATTCAGTTAAGTCAGCTACTCACTGCACTTTATATAGCAGAAACACACCTAATGGAGGGACGTTCAATGCAAGGACTCACACAGTCACGCTTGAACTTTTACTTTTACAAACATTGGCTAGCAACGCAAGTACTCCATCTGAACACGCAGCTGATGCCATAACTGAACTTTTTATACAGTAATACTTGAACGTCTCAGCGAGACAGCTAGCTGAATTTTGATGGAATTTGTCACTTTTATTACGTCCATGCAACCTAGACGCTAATAGGTAAAGATAGGTGCTAATCCCACCCGAGTATATGTAGATTGGGTTCGTTTTTCCATGGTCTTCTCCAGATCCAACACAAAATTTTGGCAGCACCTCCCCGTTGTTCTCCTGATACACGTCTCGGCAATAAGTATAGAGGATGTGTACCCAGAGAACAACAATGAGGCACTGATGAAATTTTGCATCAGATCCGGAGCAGAGCATATGAGAAAACGAACCCAACTTACACATGCTCGGGCTGTCCATGGATAATGTTGGACAATTCAAAAGAATCACGGTTATAAATATGCAAATGCGTGCATATTATAGATGTAACCCTTTCGAATGGGAGACGCATAGTGGTCACGCATACTGATGATTGAAGACACCTATAGCTAGCAAGTTTCATCGGCACGAAGACCGGAACAGAGCAAATGAAGGGGGCAGGGGGAGATCTCATTTGTGCTCACCCATGAATGCATGGGCAGAGCTCGTCGAACACTAGACCCTCGCAGCGACGAAAAAACTACACATTTAAATTGAAAGATGAGTAACATAGCAATATTGTTTTTTCTGTCAACCTAACTAAATATTTACAACAGGACGAGCGAGTTAGGGGGTTCCTCGGCATCGATGGAACCCTAAATAGCAAGTATCATTAGCGCGAGATACATGTGGCGCTCGGCGTTGAACACTAGATCCACATCCCACAAGTGACGCTGGCGCCAGGCGTCCCGCAACAATAGTTCTGGGGGCCGATGACGGTCGAACACCTTGGCAAATTTTTCTGGCAGCCTATGCGATGAGGATTAAAGCCAAGTTTTAAAACTTCAAACAACCAAACCGACTTGAGTCAGTTTGGGTGTTTCAAGTTTCAACGCTTGGCTTTTAATCGTCATCGCAGAGGCCGCAAGACAAATTCGCAAGGTGTTCGACCGCCATCGACCCCGAAAACTGTTGCTGCGGGATGCCAGACGCCGGCGTCACTTGTGTGACATGGATGTAGTGTTCGACACCGACGGCCACATGTATCTCGCACCGACGATACTCGCTATTTAGGGTTCCATCGACGTCGAGGGACCCCCTAACCCGCTCGTCCCCAGGCGCGCCCTCTGGTATGGGCGACGGCTCGAGACCGGCGGGACCCACTGGCTCCATCATCTATCTCCTCAGCGACCGGCGATCCACGACCGGCGACCCTCGACCCCTCGGCGACCCTCGACCATCGGCGACCCTCTTTTTCTACTCTTCCTACTTCTTTTTTCCATCTTCTACTTCTACTTCTTTTTTTTTCATCATCATCTTCTTCTACTACTACTACTTATTGTCTTTTTTTATCTTCTTCTTCTTCCTCCTCTTCTTCTTCTTCTTCCTCTTCTTCTTTTACTTCTTGTTATTCATCTTTCTTGTTTATTCTTAAAAAATAGAAGAAAAAAAACCTAAACTAAACTATAAACTGAATGTAACCTAAAATAAACTAAATTAACCTAAACTAAACTAACCTAAACTAAACTAACATAAAGTAAAT
>NC_041383.1:575475589-575486401 GCF_002162155.2 Triticum dicoccoides | reverse complement strand
GAAGGGGGTGGCGCGGGGCGGCGACGGCTCGGGCATGGGGGCGCGGGCGGGGCAGCCAGCGACGAGGGTGGCACGGGTCGGCGACTGCTTGGGCTCGGGGCGCCGGGGCGGCTGGGGCAGCGAGGCGGCGGGGACGGCTCGGGTATGGTGAGGGGAGGGAGAGAGGGGGGAAAGAGAGGGGTGGGGCTGGCCACTTTTTAGTTAGGTCACAGCTCTTTGCCATCTGCTAGCAGACGACAAAGATCCTAGCTAACGGGCGCTAGTTTGGCCACTTTCTTTGCCCTAGCTAACGGACGCTAGTTTGGCCACTTTCTTTGCCGTCTGCTAGCAGACGGCAAAAAAGTGGCCGTTAGGTGGTTCTTGTTAGTGGGCCACCCTCCCTCTTTGCCGTCTGCTAGCAGGTTGATGGCAAACACCCTCTTTGTCGTCCGCTCTTTCTTTGCCGTCAGCTTTCTGTAAGCTGATGGCAAATACCTTCTTTGCCGTCAGCTAGCAAACAACAAAGAGCTAGCTGACGGCAAAGATCCTAATTCGAGTAGTGCCCCCCTCAACGAACCCCTTGTTCCTTTATAGTGGTTGCTGCAGCCAGATTTTTCTCACGTCATGATAGTTTTGCTCCCTCCATGAGCAAACTCACCCCCTCTATGCGTGAAACTTGGCTCAGTCCCTGGTTGTAACAACGGTCACATTCGAGCGATGGTGCACCAAGAGTTTCTTCGGCGACAGAAGTTGGTTGACGATTCTGAATTCTCTTGACAACATCGCCGTTCAAGACCTTCAGGGTCGCGATCCAAGAGTGGTGGAGATTTGTTCCGGGCGACAACCCATGACGACAAGTGCGACACCATTTGCGCTGGCGCCTGTTCAGAGGCTCACAACGCAGTTTTGCTCCTATGGCTTTCTCTTGGATTTTGGCTTAGTGAAGATCGTTTCTTCTCCTCTTTGGCGGACGCTCCGACGATGGAGGTGGTCGGAAGTTTTTGGTCAATGTGTTGGTAGTTGTAGGATTGAAGAAGGATTTCTGCACATTTCCTTTGTTGGGAGTATTTCATGTACTTTTTCTTGGTGTGTTATCTCTTTAGATATCTCCACAGAGATGCTACATTTGCTGTAATATACTGATGTAATTAATATAAATGTGGCACTTCTTGTAAAATGACTGGGCCACATACACATTTCGATATCGGGTATTTTCCTCGCTTGCTATTTCATTTTCATGGGTGATTTGCTTCGTTTTGCCTGAGCCCTTACGTTTAGTGCGAGGAGGTCGGAGTTTTTTTTTCGAGAAAAACTTCCAATCTATTAATCTTCAATCATGGTAGTACAACGAACACTGAAAATAATGAAAATTACATCCAGATCAGTAAACCACCTAGCGACGACTACACGCATTGAAGCCGAAGGCACGCCGCTGTCATCGTCCCTCCATCGCCGGAGTCGGACAAAACTTGTTGTAGTAGATAGTCGGAAAGTCACCGTGCTAAGCTCCCATAGAACTTCAGACACTCGTTCAGTTAGTGTTCGTTCTGGGCGAAGGAGGGATTTCCGTTAAACACCGAATACCAACTGCTGTGGGTTTGGTAGAAAGTCAAGAGGTGAAACTGAAAGTAGGGTTAGAAACTTCAGTCCTTTATTGGCATTTTGGCTTATACTGCAGCAACAATCAATATACAAAAAATAATATTCTCAGGCCATTAGCTAAGACTGCTCAGCTAATTTTCAGACACAGACTGAATCAATTCCTCCAAATTGTTGTACGACGACTCCCCTTCCTTCAAAGAAGTGTTTGCTTTCACTTTACATGCCAGAGCCTTCCTCCTCGTGTCCTCCGCTTCGACCCCTCCGTCCATCAGCTTCTCCAGAGCGCTGTTGACTTGCTCCGCCCCAACCTCCGCCTTCGCCTCTCCGCTGCCATGCTTGCCAGCGGTCAGGACGTTCGCCGTTGGCTTTGTCACGCCGACGGATACCCCGATTCCAAGCACGTCCACGATCAGCTTCTCGTTGACGAATTGCTCGGCGAACAGAGGCCAGGTGACCATGGGCACGCCGGCGGCGACGCTCTCCAGAGTCGAGCCCCACCCACAGTGCGTCATGAATCCGCCCACCGCCGGGTGCGCCAGGATGGCCACCTGCGGCGCCCACCCACGCACCACCAGGCACTTGCTGTCCGCGTCGCCGTCGCCGTCGGTGTTCTCACGTAACCACACCTTCACGTCGTCGGGCAACGAGTCAGCGCCTCTGATAACCCACATGACAGGCCAGCCGCACGAGACCAGGGCCATGCCGAGCTGCATGAGCTGCGCGGGCGGCATGCACCCGGCGCTGCCGAAGCTCACGTACACCACGGACTTGGCCTTCTTGCCGTCCAGCCACGACATGCACCGCCTCGCGTCATCGCTCTGCGGGTCGAGACTAGGTGCGCAGCACAGAGAGACCGGCCCCACGGCGAGAACTTTCCTGCCTGCGGCTGCCGCGAGAAGCGCCGTGGAGCCGTGCTCCAGCTCGTCGAAGCTGTTCACCACGACGCCGTCCACGGCCATGTCGAACTCTCGGACCTCCTGCATCAGCCCGCTCCCCATGGACGTGGATGGCAAGAAATGCGGCGGCAGCTGCCCGCCGAGGATCTTGCACTCAAACGGCTGCAGGACGGAGATGTCGACGAGCTCGTCCGCGGACGCAATCGCCTCGTGCCGACCTTGCCTGTAGAGGTGCTCGATGCACAGCAAGGCGAACGCACCAAAGCCGTGGAAGATGTAGCAGGGCACGCCAAGGTCTCGCGCCATGGGCAGCGTCCACGTGTGGCACATCCCGGCGACGATGCAGCTCGGCCGGCGTGGCGCGTCCTGAAGGCAGTACTGCTCCACCGCCTCGCCGAACTTCTTGTTGGCCTCGAAGAAGCCAGGCACCATGGCGGGGGACGTGATCAGGTCCAACCTCTCGCACCCCTCCGGCAGGCCGGCTTCCGCGGCCGGGAAGGGGATCGCGGTGACCGCGATCACCGCGCCGCGCGGGGTGACACGGTCGACGCGGCTCTGGACAAGCGACGCGTTGGCGGGCGTCGTGATGATGGCGACCGACGCTCCATGGGAGGCGAGAAGGCAGCCGATGTCTGTCATCGGGACGATGTGGCTGATGCTTCCTATCCATGGGACGAGCACAAAGTGAGGCTTTCTGGCGGTCTCCATTGCCTGTTACTGTGCTGCACTATGGTGTCCACAAATTCGACAAAGTTGGGTATGACTCAAAATTATGAGATGGGAAATATGGCTCTTAGTTTGTGTGTGACGAACTGCTGGGTGGGATCTTGTTATATATGCAGGTTCTATGGCCTGCGACCGGGTGTGCGTGCATGGTACGAGGCCGTGTCGACACATTGTGCACATGCGTATGCAAGTAGCGGTCTTATTATCTCGCAAAAAAAAAGTAGCGGTCTTATTGATCCATGATTGATAAACTAGGAGATTAGCTGTCCTTCCCTCAAAAAAGAAAGGTGATTAGCTGTCCTGGGCGGTGGTCAGGGCTTTTTCCAGGACAGCTAATCAGATTAGCCTGGAATGTTCGTTCGTCTTTGCCCATTCTCTCGTTGATATGATGCATGACGAGTACCATTTTCTCGCTACCAGACTGCATGGATTTATTTTAGACTGCGGAGTAGTACTATTTCTTTAGAAGGAACCGACAGGAAAACCCATGGAAGGCCAATCTGTCAACGAGTTGCTTGATCGTGCACGATTTCTATGAGGACATCGTGGACACACAGATACGTGCATGTCCGGCCGGTCGACGCTCTGACCACGAGAATAGTCAGAACTCAGATCCATTCTTAGATCGAGTAGTACAATTCCAAAGTTGTACTTTTTTTTGAGGATCCCAAAGTTGTACTTCAGGCCGTGTGATCCCATCACTCCGTCGTCTCTTATTTGGACACGGCTGTCGGGTCACCCCGGTCCAAGCAGATCACGTAACGGGTGACGCAACAAGGTTTACGTCAATAATAATAATACGAAAATACTAACGCCCACAGTTTTGCAACTCGTCCACACGCATGGATCAACGTCCGTTTGTATTTGCACGAATCTTGACATGGTTTACCAGATTTTTTATGTCACGTAGGACTGAGTTGGTGTTTCATCACGCGGAGGGGCTAGGGTGTGGGCGTTTAGCAGTTCACCCATACGCCGGTTATCGCACACGCAAAGGGGCTGGTGTGTCTGCGTTTATCAGCTCGCTCACACACCTGTCTCTTCTCTCGCACCCAAAGCTGTCAGTTGCCATGCGTGTTGCAGGGTACATGGCAACTGCCCTAGCGTGCTTGTAAGCAGATGATAACTCTCTTTTTACCTTGAGTTGACATGTGTTCTGCAGGGTATATGACAACTGCCCTAGTGTGCTTGTAAGCAGATGGCGACTCCCTCTTTACCCGAACATTATTTTTTGCCATGCCTTTTTTGTAGTGCTACATGGCAACTGACTAGTGTTAGTAGGTGGCAATTCCTAAAGTTTTTAAATCACGGCAACTATAGTAGACCCGACCATACATGGCAACAGTTGCAGTTGTCAAAAAATAGCATCTGGCACTTGACCTGAGATGAGAACTGCAGTTGAGCAACCATGACAACTGCAGTTTTTTTTGAAATAAAACATCCTCTTTATTTATTAGTAATAATGGTTACATCGTCTATAAGAAAATTTACAATATCGTTCATAGGTTCCTCAAACCAGTCCCTTGTCTCAGAAAATTTGGCTACTCTAGCAACTTCATGAGCTACTTTATTTGCCTTCCTATTACAGTGTTCAAATCTAACTAACGAAAAATCACAAGCCAAAAAATAACAATCATCAAACACAGCTGCCGCCGCTCCCGCTGTATGTCCTCCATTCTTCATCATGCCAATTACTTCCATATTGTCGGAGTTAACAACAAGTCGGTTACTTCCCGCCTTTTGTGCAAGTAATAAGCCAAAACGTAGTGCCATGGCTTCTGCTGTTAAAACATCTGCACACCAATCCATCTTCCAATTCCCTCCAACAATAAATCTTCCTTTATCATCTCTAAGTACAGCTCCCGCTGTGCCTCTAAGCATGTCTTGATCGAAAGAAGCATCGACATTTAATTTCACAAAACCTAGAGGGGGTCTCGTTCATCCCTCTATTTTATTTGTTGCCTTGGAGGACTAGGCAATAACATAGTTCGTCGTTATAGCACGGGCTCCCATCAAAATTTGGTATGCATCTTGGGTCTTCCCCCGATGAACTAGCAAACGTCTTTCCCACCATAAATACCAGGCTGTTATAGCGATCAGTTCGCGAACATTCTGTGTGCCCAATGTAGATAGCTCATGTTCTGGCATAAAAATTAGAAATTCAAGTACTGCCTCTCCTGCACGATCGACCTCACAGACTTTTTTAATGGCTTCGTGCAATCCCAGTTTCTCCCACACCTCTTTTGCCTTTTGACATAAAAATAATAAGTGTTTAGTATCTTCATGCCCGTTCGAACATGATGGGCAGGTGGGCGAAACTTTCATATGTCTATTAGCAAGTGTAACACGACACGGGAGAGTTCCATGTAAGGTACGCCAAATAAAGATCTTCACTTTTGCTGGACAAGATAATTTCCAAATCTTGCTTCAAATAGTATTGACATTTATTCCTCCAATGCCATCTGAGTGTTGCAATTTCCTCCCATGTTGGGCTTTCCATTCCTCCAGATAAGCAGAACGAACCGTGAACAGTCCATTCTTTGTAAAGCTCCAAGCTATGAAATCCGACATGTCATACGCGGGGAGGGGGATCATAAGCACTCTCTGGACATTAATTGGCCACAACGTTTGTCTTACCAAATCTTCATCCCAGCAATTGTTGATTGGATCTATAAGATCAACAACTTTTGTTAGAAGCTGCCCTCTTCTAGGAGTGATAATTTTCCTATTTGCCCCATTTGGGATCCATGCATCTCTCCAGATATCAATATTCTGTCCATTACCAACTCTCCAAATATAACCTTTTTTGAGAGAATCCACTCCGGCCATAATGCTTTGCCACGTGAAAGAGGATCCTTTTTTCAGACTCACATTCATTAAATCTCTATCTGGAAAATATTTAGCTCTCAAAATTGTAGCAAATAGTGAATCAGGGTTATCAAGCAGGCGCCACGCTTGTTTGGCTAACAAGGCCGGATTGAAACAATGTATGTCTCAAAAACCCATTCCTCCTTGGTCTTTTGGTACACACATCTTCTACCATGCCATCCAATGCATTCTCTTCTGATTGTCTTCGTCACCCCACCAAAAATGCGACATCACGTCAATGATTCCTTTACAAATCTTTTTAGGAATTTTAAAGACGGACATTGCATAAGTTGGGATAGCTTGTACAACCGATTTGAGAAGGATTTCCTTTCCTCCTGCTGATAACAACTTTTCCTTCCAACCACTGATTTTCATAACAATTCTGTCTATTAAGAATTGGAAACAATCACTTTTGTCCATACCCACATTTGAAGGCAGACCCAAATATTTGTCATTGAGAGCTTCAGTCATAATGTTCAGAATAGTACATATATGCGCCTTATCTTTCACTTTTGTGTTGGGACTAAAAAATATACTAGATTTTTCAACACTCATCATTTGCCCCGATGCAGCACAATAAGCATTCAAAACTGCTTTCAGCGCCTCCGCGTTCATGGAATTAGCTTGCATCAGGATTAATGAATCGTCCGCGAAAAGGAGATTTGAAATAGATGGGGCATCTCTGCTAACTTTAATTCCGGAAATACTTCTATTCTCCTCTACATTAGCTAAGAGTGCAGTCAGGCCTTCCGTACATAACAAAAATAAATATGGGGAGAGAGGGTCCCCCTGCCTCAGTCCTCTAGATGGTTTGAAGCTCTCTGTTTCTTCCGTGTTAAAACGAACCCGATATTCCACCGAGGTCACACATTGCATAATTAAATTCACCCAATCCTGCTGAAAGCCTAATCTCAACATGATCTCCTTTAAAAATGGCCACTCCACTTGGTCATATGCTTTGTGCATGTCCAGTTTGATTGCACACAGGCCCTCTTTACCGGTCCTTTTATTTTTTATTTTATGGAAACATTCATAAGCCACTAAGATGTTATCTGTAATCATTCTTCCATGCACAAAAGCACTTTGGGTAGGGCTAATAATATCTGGGAGGATTGTCTTCAGACGAGCAGCAATCATCTTTGAAATGACTTTATACACCACATTGCACAAACTGATTGGTCTAAATTGAGTTACCTTTTCCGGAGAGTTAACTTTTGGAATCATTACTATTGTAGTATCATTCCAACCATCAGGTATAGTACATGTATTCACTGCTTGGAGAACCTCTTCAGTCAAATCATCCCCTAACATAGCCCAAAATCTCTTATAAAAAATGGCGTGAAGGCCATCTGGCCCCGGCGCCTTTAAATCACCAATGTCAAAAAGTGCCTTCCTAACCTCTTCAGCCGTGTAGGGGGCAAGGAGAGCCCTATTCATCTCATTCGTTACTTTTCTTTTTACAAGGGAGAGGACCTCATGGTTCGGTTGATTAACTTCTGAAGTAAACAGGTTAGAAAAATACCCCAGAATATGATTCTTCATCTCGGTGTCTTTTACCCAAACCCCATTGTAAGCAAGCAATTTTTTTATCTGATTCCTCTTCTTTCTAGCTGTTGCGGCGTTATGGAAAAAAGAAGTATTGCGGTCACCATGCAATAACCAGTTTGCTCGACCCCGTTGTAGCCAGTGTATCTCCTCTTGTTCCAATAAATTTTCAATCAATACAATAGTCTCCTTTTGACGTGCAAGAGAGGTAGCATTCACAGGACCTCTCCGTAATTTTTCTAAATCTTTTTTTAGTTTGTTGATTCTTTTTTTCGGACCCTTAAGGATATCACGATCCCAAGTGTGCAAATCTGCATGTACCTCTCTTGTACGATCAGCGAGAGACGGCCCTATGCCCAACATCTTCGCTTTTTCCCAAGCTGTACGTACAATTTTTGTAACCATCTCTTCTTTCAGCCATCGAGCTTCAAAATGTTTCCTTCGACTTTTTGAGCGATCAAAAATATTATCGTCAAAATATTCCGTGTCTAAAATAATAGGGCGATGGTCTGAGTGTACATGTTCTTCGTTAATAACCGCCGCTCGAGGGAATTTATTCGCCCAATCCACATTACAGACCGCTCGATCTAGTCTTTCCCTGATTTCGCCCCTCCTCCATGTAAATAAGTCACCCATACAGCCCATATCTGCTAGTCCACAATCTCCCAAACAATTATGAAAATCTCTCATCATCACATTTGGTCTCACATTCCCTCCCTCTTTCTCTATGATAACAAAATTTCATTAAAATCTCCTAAAACTACCCATGGGTGATCGCCCTTCTCATACAAATTTCGAATATCATCCCATGACAAAGCACGGTCACTCCAGTTGGGGTGCCCATAAAAGCCTGTTAAACGCCACTGTACAGTATTCCCATTCATAAAAACAACATCAATAAAATTATTTGACACATAGTTCAACTCAACTTTATTCATATTCTAATAAAACAAAACAAGACCACCCGCCCGGCCATCGCTCTCAACTACAAACATTGAATCGAAATTTAAAACTCGACGAAGCTCATCGGCTTTACATTTATTTAAGTGAGATTCTGAAAGGAAAATTAGCTCTGCTTTGGTACGCTCCTGTAGATCCAAGAGCTCGAGAACCGCCGTGGGAGAGAGCATCCCACGGCAGTTCCATCCGATGATTCTCATTTGGCTCGGCGTACCTCCTCTTTGGAGGCCGCCGATGCGCCATCATCTCCAACCGACTCCCTCTCTGCTGCCCTGGAGCCTCTTCTTTCTCCTCAACTTCTTTTGATACGTGTGTAACCACATTCCCATCTCTCACAGCTTCCACTCTACCCATACATACACGCTTAGAAGAAACATTTATGTCCCCATACAGAATACGCTCATAGCTATCCATGGGTTTCTCAAAAGAGAAATCTAGCTCACTACTAGCTGCTGGAGCTTCATAGAGGCTTCTTTTTTTTTACCTATAATGTTCTTGCGTGCTCTCTCTGAACTCCCAATTCCTCCTCCCTTCTTTCCTTTCCTGCCCTTTTCTTTTGTCTTTCCCTGCATGGATTTCTTTGTAGCATTGAAAGTGTAAATAGGGGTGTCAGTGGTACTTTTTGTAGCAAGTCTTGCAGCAACAGCCCCCAACAGCGCCTCCAGCACCCTTGGGCGAAAGAGGAGTTGATCACCCCATTGCAGAGCCGCCCTACTCTCCTGGTCGACCGGGTTAGGCTGGTATGCCGCCATAGCCGCAACAGACCTGATGGGGGAAGTACTATTCCCCTGATGCAACATGTCCTGGCCTGCCTAGCCAGGTACAACAGCCTTGGTGGGAGCCGCTCCCCCCACCAGCGCTTGGCCCTCCTGGCCTTCGCTAGTAGGGGCTGCAGGGGTGTATGTTGATGCATTCTGGTCCTCCTGACCATGATCATCACCCTGCATGGAGTGTTGGGACGCTACAGGGAGACAACCCTCCTGGCCGACCTGCAGCGCCCCTTGTTGGGTGCCCTTCTGGCCGCCAGTCCTTGGCCCTCCTGGCCAAGGCTAGCGCGCTCGAGTGGCCCGCGCTCCAGGTCCACCTGACCCGAGGCAGCTCCTACGGGCACCGGCAGAGAAGGTACTTGCCCCCGGTCCTCCTGACCGAGCAAGTGGCCTCCCTGGACTGGACATCCAGTCGCCAGGATAGACGATGCAGCACCTTTCTCTTTCACAGTGAGATCACTCACAGCTTTGGTGACTTTGACCACCATACCTTCAGTAGCCTTTGAGATGTTTTTTCTACTATAGCCCGAGTACACAAGAGCTCTTCTACTAGCTGTATTTCCCTTCCAGTAGGCCTCTACACTGAGGTTTTTTGCAAAAACAGCTACTCTACTCTCTTTAGGAATCCTACAGAACCTTTTCGACATATGGCCTACAAGCCTACACTAGTAGAAAAGGGGGCAATGGTCCAGGCCAGGTCAGCCCATTAGTCCCGGTTTAATCCAGAACTGGGACCAATGGGGGCATTGGACCCGGTTCGTGAGCCTCGGAGGCCGGCCGGGCCACGTGGGCCATTGGTCCCGGTTCGTCTGGACCTTTTGGTCCCGGTTGGTGGGACGAACCGGGACCAATGGTCCTCGCTCCTGGCCCACCACTATTGGTCCCGGTTGGAGGCATGAACCGGGACCAAAGGCCGCCCATTAGTCCCGGTTCATACCACCAACCGGGACTAAAGGGTTGGTCCTCGTTGCGGCCAGAGTTTAGTCCCACCTCGCCAACCGAAGGGGGCTCACACCGGTTTATAAGCCCCTCCCTCTCTGCCTTGTTGCGCTCCTCTCAAAATGAAAATAGATGCCCTTATACAGGGAATTTGACCTAAATTCATACTGAATTTCTCTGAAGTTAGTAGAAATTTATTATGAATTTAGGTTGAATTTTCTCTATAAGCGCATCTATACTCATTTTTTTAGTAAAGTTAATCACAACTATTTTTTCTTCTATTTATTTCTGAGTAGTTTTTTATATAGTTTTTTTTCGTTTCTCCTATATTTATTTTTTCTATTTATTTCTGAGTGGTAATAAGTCATTAAAAATAAGCATCTATGCTCATTTTTTTAGTAAAGTTAATCACAACTATTTTTTCTTCTATTTATTTCTGAGTAGTTTTTTATATAGTTTTTTTGTTTTCTGCTATATTTATTTTTTTCTATTTATTTCTGTGTGGTAATAGGTCATTAAAAATAAGCATC
>NC_041383.1:575474037-575474918 GCF_002162155.2 Triticum dicoccoides | reverse complement strand
TCTATGCTCATTTTTTTAGTAAAGTTAATCACAACTATTTTTTCTTCTATTTATTTCTGAGTAGTTTTTTATATAGTTTTTTTTATTTTCTGCTATATATATTTTTTTCTATTTATTTCTAAGTGGTAATAAGTCATTAAAAATAAGCATCTATGCTCATTTTTTTAGTAAAGTTAATCACAACTATTTTTTCTTCTATTTATTTCTGAGTAGTTTTTTATATAGTTTTTTTCTTTTCTACTATATTTTTTTTTCTATTTATTTCTGAGTGGTAATAAGTCATTAAAAATAAAAAAGAGGTGCAATGCTCGTTAATTCGCTTCAAGCCTTTCGGAATAGTGTAAACTGCACTGCACATAGCTCCGTGCAGTCTACCCTATTCCTCAAGGCTTGAAGTGAACCAACGTGCAGGTGAGCATTGAGCCTCTTCTTCATCGTCTCTGCACTCAGCGCTTATAAACAGTTGCAAGTGCCTCTCGCTTGGCGAGGTGGGACTAAAAAACAGCTGCAGAAAGAATCAACTAAAAAACAGTTGCAGAAAATAAATAAGTAATTAGACGGGTCCATTGGTACCGGTTGGTGGCTCCAACCGGGACCAATGCCCCTCTTTAGTCCCGGTTGGCGGCTCCAACCGGGACCAATGCCCCTCTTTAGTCCCGGGTGGTGGCACCAACCGGGACCAAAGGTCTTTGTTTCCCGCCCTTTGGGCTGCTGAAAAGAGGCCTTTGGTCCCGGTTGGTGTCACCAACCGGGACTAAAGGGGGCATTGGTCCCGGTTTGTGCCACGAACCGGGACCAAAGCCTTTGCTATATAAGTAGCACTTAGGAAAATTTCAGAATCGCATCCCCACTTCGATCTCTCCTCCTCCTCTCCCAACACC
>NC_041383.1:575463733-575473492 GCF_002162155.2 Triticum dicoccoides | reverse complement strand
TGATATTTAGATTGTGTAATTAATTTTTTTCATAGAATTTTAATGATTTTTTTGTTCATAGTATTTGAAAAAGGAAAAAAATAAGAAGAGAAAGTGTTTAATATAATTAGTTAGAAAAATACTAGTTTATTTTTAGTAAGTACTATTTTATTTTATTTATAGTAAGTGCTTCATATATAGTTGAACTAGCTAGTTAATTTAATAAACTAATTTATTTTACTATATATAGAAGTAGTTTGTAGTAAGTGCTACTTTATTTATTTATAGTAAGTGCTACTTTATTTATTTATAGTAAGTGCTACTTTGTTTTTAGTAAGTACTACTTTATTTATTTATAGTAAGTGCTTAGTAGTTGAACTAGATAGTTGATTTAATTAATAAAACTACTTTATTTAACTATATATAGAAGTAGTTCCCGCATCGACGTCGGCGATGCCTATCCCGCATCCTCGTCGTCGTCGACTCGGCGGTGGAGGCCTGCTTGATCAGGGCCATGTTCGGGACTGGGCTCTGCCGGGTTGGTATTGGGAGGTGCTACCTTCCGGGGGACGTAGGTTGGTGAGGAGGCAGCCCATTGTTGACCCGGTCCTTGTTTGGTGGCGGTCGCGTGGGCTAGTGACGGTGCTAAGGCTTCCGAACACCACAGAGGTGGTACGTCACCGTGTCAGCGAGGAGGACGAGCATGTCCATCGCTACATGGTTGCATTGGAGGGCAGGTTCGACAATACCTGGCAGGTTCTTCAGGGATCTCACTGGAGCTATGATCCTGTGATGGTTCCTTATCTTTGGGTGTCGACTGCCCGCGATGATACCCGTCGGGCACTACGGTTCTAGGTGTATTAGTTATGCTATATTAGTGATAATATTCGATGATGTACGGACACCAAGAGATGATGTACTTTTGCTTATAATTATCGAATGCATGCTAATTTGAATACTACTTTATTTTATGATTTGGTTTTGCTTATTGAATGCTCATATTGGATAAGTTCTCCTTCATTCCCGTGTGCTAGACAATTTGGTGTAATAATGCACTCAGGAATGAAAGGAGGAGCTACGTACATCACCAATAGTCAACCCATGATTAATAATAATGATCTAGTTTAATATTTTAATTATGAACATAGGTCGAAAATGTCGTACTCGGACGACAAAAACCGCCCGGGGAAGTGCGACTGGTGCCACGATGACCGAGGTATGTGCGACAGGTTCATTGAGCTGGACGAAGATCGGCGCTTCAGCATTAAGCTCGAGGAGACCTTCGATGTTCATACGATACGCAACGACGACAATATTTTTTTCGCAATTAAGCACGACTTCAACTATTCTAACGTGTATTTTTCATCTTTTCCAATTCGACTAGCTTATCCCATGCTTTGCAAGATGCTATGTCTTGGAGAGGATGGGTTTTGAAGATCATGAAAGTATGGAAACCAAAAAAATTATCCTAAGTACCCATCATGGTTGTGATTTTCAAGTAAAGATGTACAATGCTCAGAGTGTAACCCATTTTGGTTGCAAAAATTGGGAAGCACTTTGCAAGATGTATGGTTTTGATGAGGGTATGCTTGTCACCATGGATCTTGGTGATCCTACAATCGAGCAAGAGATACCTTCCATTTGCGTCCTTGTGGATACATCTCCAATTCTTCCCCCATGTGAGCTTAACATAGTTATTAAGTAATTTATATTGTTTATTTCAAAATAGTTGACAACTTATTTCCATTGACAGCTTATTTTCATTCTTCAAAGAATGTGCGGAAGATGGTAGACATAACCTACTACACCGAAGGCTCCGAATTAACTTATCAGGAGAAAAATTATCTGGTCGCATTTTGTACTGATCTTGAGAATTACAATATCTACAATCAAACTCCTCAACATTATGGTCAATACGTGCCACTAGTGCACGTGTTGAACTACGGTAACTACCATGGAGCTACCCTGGTAAGATTTTTTACTATTATGACATCCGTGCATCTTTTTGCACACTTCTAAAACTAGTACATCATTGCTAACTATGAAGTTATTACTATGTTTTTCAACATATAATCCCGAATGATCGTGTGCCTCATCTGATGTATACGCACGGTACCCTTCATGTTTTGAACATACAACCAGGTCTTCCTACGAATCTCAACTGTCCATACCGGGTTTCTAAAAGAAGTGGAGACATGACAATCAAAGAATGGAAAAAATGTATGGACAGTCGTAAGGAGCTTCTTGGAAGCAAAAAGCAGCGAAGGGCAAGAATTGGAGACAGGATGATCGCCATTCTGCATAATGGAGAGTCAGGGTCTATATTGTTTTATGCTATTTTACCTTAAGGGTGTTTAGGTCCTACCTGATACTGATGATCATGTGCTAAGAACAATTATGTAGGGTTGGGTTCGATGACTATGAGGATGATGATCGTAAAACTTATTATTAATAATGAGTAGAAGTTGTATGATGATGCATGATTAGTAGGACTTGTTATTATATATGATGATGTATGATGCAAGGATGCATGAGTTATTATATCAGCGGGTGAAATGAACATATATAGCAGCAGCGTTGGTAAACCAAGGACGAAGATATAAGAGAGGACACTTCTCTCTATTAGCTAGCTAATAACAACCTAAACATAACCCCCAAAACCCCTAAAGCAACCACTTTTCTAAAAAAACATGGACTTTTGGTCCCGGTTGGTGCCACCAACCGGGACCAAAGGCCCCCTGACTGGGCTCGGCGCACAGGCCACATGGAGGCACATTGGTCCCGGTTCATGTTTGAACCGGGACTAATAGGTGGAGGTATTAGTAACGACCCATTAGTCCCGGTTCATGAACCGGACTAAAGGCCCTTATGAACCGGGACTATTAGGTGTTTTTCTACTAGTGCCACAACACTCACAATATGACGGCAACTTTTCATAACGAACATCAAAGTAAGGTTTTTCTTTGCTGCCTAGAGGAGTGAATTCTACTCTACTCTTGATTGGCTCGTGTAGCAGGACTTTCACACGAACACGCAAAAACTTTTCTACTATCATGTGATTCTGGTGTGAGACGGTTATCACCTCCCCAGTTTGCCCCCCTAGAGACGAACCCACATCTTCAGTTTTAAGCTCAAACGGTAGATCATGAACCTGGGCCCAAATAGCCATGGTTCCAAGATCCACCTCCGCCGGGTTACCCTTGCCGTCGAACTTGGCGAAGATGATCCCATCCCACTTATGGTGCCATGGTTGTGCCTTCAACACAAAGCGTTTGTCCACGTCGGCGGAGAAAGCTTATGACAACTGCAGTTAAATGAACATGGAAAAGGGTCCAGACCATGGCAACTGTGGGAACGCGTGATGACTGTCAAATGGAGCGTGCGGGACCGTGAGTATGGTGAGTACGGATGTGTGGGCGTTATCTATTTTGCCCACACATAGGTGTGTGGAAGAGACCGCGAGGCAAAAGACCGGGCGTATGTGCATTACTTGTTTTGTCCACACGCAGACGTGTGGATTGGTTCTTTAGATATCACACGAAACGTGTGGCCAGACCCCTTAACGCCCACACATGTGGGCGTTATCGGGACCCTAATAATAAAGGGGCAGCGCTATGTCTCGCGGCAGGCGTTTCACTAAATGGGGGCCCAAGTGTGCTGAAGGCACGACCCCGTGTTTTTTTTCATGTTTTTTTGTCTTGTTTTCGTTTTTAACTTTGATTTACGCTTTCAAATAGTCTAAACAAATATATTACCAAAAAGGATTTTACATAAAACATGCGAAAAAATGTTAACCAAACATTTATAAAAAGTTAAATGTGTATAAAAAATTGTTTCTCAGTTCTCACGTATACCAAAAATGTATGCAAAAAACTACATTGTGTGTGAAAAACATTGCCATGTATATAAAATATAATAATCAACCATTTGGATTTTTTGTTAACTAATATTTAAAAAGTGTTAATCAGACAATTTTTTAATGTGTAAAGAAAAAATGATGACCATGTATTTTTAAAAATGGCGAACTTGTACCTTGAATTTTTAATCAAGCGTTTGAAATGTTAAATTGTATATAAAAAATGTTGGCCATGTAATAAAAAATGCTTAACTTGTATTTGAAAAAGTAAATATGTATAAAGAAAACGTGTCTCATATATACGTATGCAAAAAATATATAATGTATGTGAAAAAAGTTGATAATGTATTTACAAAATTTTAATCAAGCATTTGAACAAATGTTAACAATTATTTTAAAACTGTTAATAAACAAATTTAAATAAATAAATGTGTATAAAAAATGCTGACCATGTAGTAAAAGTGTTAATCTTGTATTTCTAAAATGCCAATCAAGCATTTGAAAATGTTAAAATGTGTGTTGGAAAATATTGACCATGTACTCAAAAAATGTTAACCCTTTGTCTGAAAAATGTTACTCAAGCATTTGACAAAATTGGTATAGAAAATAGTGCCGACCATGTATTGAAAAATGTTATAATTGTATTTTTAAAAATGTTAAACATGTATTTGAAAAATGTTCTAGCATATACAAAAATAGAATGAAACCAAAAAGAAACAGAGGAAAACGAAAAAAACAATAAAAAGGAAACAAAAGAAGCCGAAGAAAAAATGAAAAGTAAAACTGAATTATCAAGTGCAAAAAGAATAGAAAACGGCCAAAATCGATAAAGAAGCAAAGAAAAACCAAAAAACCTTTGAAAACCAAGAAGAAAATTTTTAAAAAAAAGAGAAACTAGAAAAAACCATGACAGAAACAAAAGGGAAACCAAAGAAACTTGAAGAAAAACCAAAAAAGAAAAAGGAAAACCTAAAAAAAAAGAAAATCGAAGAAACCACTACAACAGTGTGAAAACTGAGAATGAATAATGAAACCGTTGAAAACCAACAAAGAAAACCATAGAAAAATTTAAAAATGGGAAAGTATAGAAAAAACCAATAAAGCAAAAAAACCAAAGAAAAAGAAAAAAACACAGTAAAACGGTGGAAAATAATAAAAGAAACAAAAAATCTGAGGAAACCCGTGAAGGAAGAAAGAAACAGAAAAAGGAAAAAAGAGATAAAAACACCGCAAACACCGCCAGAGCCGGCGAGCGAGTGCTGCGAAACAGGTCAACCCAATACTATAGAAAATAGGAAAAAAACTTCACGCAAAACAGAAGCTAGTCTCACTATAAGCGAGATATAGAGAGCAACTAATCAAACAGTACCCCTTGCAGGAGCACTGTAAGGGGCATTTTTGGTGGGCTTAGAGTGCATCAGAAGTTGCCACATCTTGCGTGTTGGGAGCCCCATTGGGATTGTTATTTTTGTACGTGTTTTCAGATTTTAGATTTTTTATATTTTTTATACTCCCTCCATTCCCTTATAGAGGGCCACAAACTTAGATTACAGGTACCAAGGTAAAATTTAATGACTGCTTTGCAAACTAATTTTTCTTCTTGTTAACCGGGATCATTAATATGCCCACATGCATGCAAGGAAGGAATGAGAAGGAAATAACACAGTGTCATTATGACTACATGCATGCAAGTATTAAATAAGTTGCTACTACGAGGAAACATCATTAATTTTTACCTCAATTAATGTTAGTGGCCTTGTATAGATGCAAAACGTATTTTTCATAGTGGCCTTGTATAAGGGAATAGAGGGAGTATATTTTTGGGGGGTTTTGGTTTTTGCCTGATTTCCCCAAGGTTTTGAAAAAAATAGCAAAAAAATGCGCGAAAAAAGCTTATTTTCCTTCCGTAGAGAGGCAGAGATTTGCTTCTCATAGAGGCACAAATTTCCATCCGCATGAGGCACTCAGCCTCTCAAAAAGGGAAAAAATAAGTGTTTTTTTCTTCCACGAGAGGCATAGATTTTCTTTCATGAAGAGACAGGTTTGCTTCCGCGAAAGGCACATCTATGCATCTTGAAAAGGGGACATAACACGTTTTCTTCTTCTGTGAGAGCCACATATTTGTTTCTCATGGAGGCACAAATTTGCTTCCGCGAGAGGCACAACTATCCCTTTCGAAAAGGAAAAATGTGCCTTTTCTTCTTCTACGTGAGGCACAAATTAATTTCTCCTGGAGGCACAGGTTTGCTTCCAGGAGTTCCGCCTCCCGAAAAGAAAAAAACATGTTTTTTTGCTTCCGCAAGAGGCACAAATTTGCTTCTCGTGGTGATACATATTTGCTTTCACGAGAGGCGTAGTTGAGCGCCTAGTTCTTACATGAACAAAATGTTCATGAAAACCTACTAACATGGCATCTAGTTTTGAAGATCTAGGCACAAGAAAACCAACAATGAAAACGGTTAACGATTTGGATGCATTGTTTAAGAGATAAAACATTTTGAATACACAAATCTATGAAAAAAAGAGAAAACTCCCAGGTTATGATGAGTGGCGCACATGCGTCGTACTACTTATCAGCATCATAGGAAGGCGAGAGTTATCTTTGCAAGATGTATCCCTTAATTAGTGATTTCGCGAGATATAGCTCACACAATAATAAAATCCATGTTAGTATTTCAGCCATAAAGATCGACAAGTTGGAAGGCCTGAAAAAATGCACGCCTCTTGGGCGAATAGGTCGCCAAAGCCCTATCAACATGGCGAGCTCCTACAACAATTAAAAAAATGCAGGCCTCTTGGATGAATAGGCGCTTTAAAACAATTACAATTTAGGCTTGAACCAATGCGGAATGAAACTAGCGTTTAATTTGTCAAGCACAAAGCTGTCAGGACTAGGTCCATGCTAGGGGCTCCGAATCCCTGTGCTTATTGTGGCCTTTCCTGGATCAATAGCTGACACACATAGTTGGCGATGAAATATCAAGGATACATCACATGTTATTATATTACATTGCAGATCCAGTGCATTACAATACACAACTGCTAAGTTCAAGGGCTAGCTTACAATACAATCATGCAGCGGGGATATCATTCTAGTATTATGGCGTCCATCCACTCACAACCAAAACTTGAGTATAGCATTGCAACCCTACTTCGTACCTTCCCTTTTATATGGTAAACATGCAACTTGATACGTTGCAGCCACAAGGGTCAATACATTGAATGTATTGGCAAGCTTCACCAGGATTCGCTTGTTGGAAATATACATGCAAAGTGGTGTGGCTGGTTTCCCTTTTGCACAAGATAGTTTTTCCCTACCTTTGTAATAGTGGTCTACTCTAATAGGTGAACATACCATATCACATAGTAGACTTGGACAGATTGTGTCACGTGATCGTCCGAAATATAAGCCTTTGAGCACGTGGGCTTTTGTATCACATAGTTGCCCCCAAGCCTATCTCCAGAGACCCGGGTACACCCCAGTTCTATGAGATCAGGTCCATACTCACCTTTGATTCAACCCACAAAATTTTATTAAAGGAGGTGATCAGATCAACTGCAATTCTTCGATGAGTTGCTCAAAGTCGCCCGTAACCGGGGACATGAGTTTGATCAGTTTTATTTACTCTACAGAGGTTTGTGTACTTTACCTGTGATTCCCGATCACACCCTCTTATACAAGATGGGTACTATACCCGTTATTCCCGATCACACCCCTCTACTAAAGTTCACTCGTGAAATAGCTAGGTAGATCAAGATGAGACTTTTGCGAAATATTAGCCCTCTCCTGTTGGCAGTCCCATCCAGTTTCCCTACATACAAAACTACATCTGCTGGTCACGTCGGGGAGGGTTTCCACAACTTACTTGGTCAAGAGCAATGGCGGAGCCAGGAATTTGCTCCTGGGTAGTCTTATAATTTTTTTTGCCAAACCAATATAATTAGAACAATAAATGTACAGAAAGATGGAAACATCAATGACTCAATGACCATACATCGATAATCATAGCAAAATGTCATTGTGGCAGTACCTCAAACAATTAAGAAAGATTAAAAACAACAAAGGAAATTACTAGACAATGGCAAACTACTTCCAGGCCTCTCTCCATCTCCGGTTGCGGAGCTTCATCGTGTGTACACACTAGTGCTAGCTGCAAATTGCTCTCAACCTCAACGAAAAAACAAGTTAGTGTGGATGTAGAAGTTATTTTCCTTGCCTTTGAAGATTTGTCCCACAATTCAAATAAGATAAAATCTTTTCTTAATCATCTACATCACTTTCAAAGAAACAAAGTAGAAATTTGTAGGAATGGCAACGTGGCATGGACTAATGTCTGCTAAACATTGGAAAAACAATTTGAATTTACAAGCAATCATTCAAAATGATCAAGAGAAGTAGTTCATTGTCCATCTAGCAATCATTTGTGGTCATAACTCATAAGCAGCAAATGAATCACACGGTAAGTAGTTCAATTCCAATTTACAAGCAATCCATGAAAAATCTTCAGATTTGTTTGAAAAACAGAGGGAAAGAATACCTAGTAGTTGCAGTACTGGAGGTGGATGGATGCATACTGGATGGAGGACGGACTGCTGGAGGTCGGAGGTGAGCCATCAGCCATGGAGGGCGTTCCCACGCTGGGCACCTACTGGGGGAGCCAGGGAGGCCGGATGTGGCACTAGTCTACCGGTCTGGTACCTGCCACCTGGTGGAGCAACGGAGGAGAGGGCCATACGGGGTGCACACAGTCTCAATGGAGTTATTGGTGGCGACGCCGTGTCTTGTGGTGTCCGTCCCTTGCCGGAATTGAGCTGGAGTTGGCTCGGCTGTGGCGGAGATGCGGGGGTTGATGCTGGGCAGCGTGATGGTGTGGGCGTGGGGAAACATAGGAGAAATGGATAGGGGCTCGGGGCTATTTAACGGGCACGACCATAGGTCTCGGGGTGGTCAAAGAGTGTGCAAAGTGGGGATCGTGGGAGATGTGGGGGTCAAGTGCGCATGATTTCGACATGGGCGCGGGGCGGTTAGGAAGAAGAAGCTGACGGGTGGGACATGTCAGTCAGTGAGTGAGTGAGTAAGAGAGGCTTGCGCACGCTGGTTAGATGGGCTGGCTAATTGGGCTGCGGCTGGCTGGCTGGCTCGGCTGGCCTTTTTCTTTTTATTCCTTTTTTTGCTTTTTTGTTTTTTGTTTTGCCTGTGTTATTTTCATTTTCATTTAAACATGAATTTTCCCCCAAAATAAACTTTCCCTAAATTCCTCATTGAACCTTTGTGAGCATGTCAACAATTTGTTTGGGCATTTTGGACAATTAATTTATGCACCATATATTTTCCTTCTGAATTTGTGTTTGGTTTGCATTTCAAATACAACTTGGAAAGTTGGAGAGGGTTGTGACGCCCCCGATTCAATCGTACACTAATCATGCACGCAAATGTGTACGATCAAGATCAGGGACTCACGGGAAGATATCACAACACAACTCTAAAACATAAATAAGTCATACAAGCATCATAATACAAGCCAGGGGCCTCGAGGGCTCGAATACAAGTGCTCGATCATAGACGAGTCAGCGGAAGCAACAATATCTGAGTACAGACATAAGTTAAACAAGTTGCCTTAAGAAGGCTAGCACAAACTGGGATACAGATCGAAAGAGGCGCAGGCCTCCTGCCTGGGATCCTCCTAACTACTCCTGGTCGTCGTCAGCGGGCTGCACGTAGTAGTAGGCGCCTCCGGTGTAGTAGGGGTCGTCGTCGACGGTGGCGTCTGGCTCCTGGACTCCAGCATCTGGTTGCGACAACCAGAAAGAAAGGAAAGGGGGAAAAAAGGGGGGAGAAAGCAACCGTGAGTACTCATCCAAAGTACTCGCAAGCAAGGAACTACACTACATATGCATGGATATATGTGTAAGGAGGCCATATC
>NC_041383.1:575458497-575463381 GCF_002162155.2 Triticum dicoccoides | reverse complement strand
TCTAAGAAGTTTTACCTCAGAATAAAAATAGTTTAGTATTTGGTAAAATATATTAGGAGTATAACTAATTGTTTTGATGTTGTTTTAATCACTTAAGGGTATTTAAATATTTTATAATGACTGTTGTTACTCCACCAATAATATCCATGATTTATTTGTCACATTAATAACATTTTAGTTTTGACTTTTGAAAACTTTAATCGTTTGACTTGATTTTAAATTTGAATTCGAACCGTTTTTGAACCATCGCGAGATTAATAACAGTAACCGAGGTGACGTGGCATCATTAGCGTGGAATTACTGTAGCATGATTACCCGGGCGTCACAATTCTCCTCCACTACAAGAAATCTCGTCCCGAGATTTAAGAGGGGAGGTAAGGGCAAAGAGATTTAGTTGCGAAATTCTAACGATTCTTCTCGGTCTTGGTTTCTCTTCTCGAAGTGGTCGATCCATCGCGCTGATGTCTTCATTCCTATGCATCAATGCCTCATGATGAGGTTGTTGTCCTTTCTTCAGGAACTCCATCGTACTTACGATAATGACAAGGGGTAACTACTGAAGAACGGACCTTCAAGGTCAACTACCTAGCAGATAACTGAGAGAATGTGGTAGAAGTAACTCTCGAATAGATACTTAAGAAATTATCGAGAGTAAAGTAAGAAGGTACCATGAGAAGTTTCAAACGGGTAGGCAATCGTTCGATGTCTGAAACAACACGCGAAAGGGGTCCAAAGCAACGAGATTGAATATTGCATCTGTTTCCAGAATAGATCACTAGGACGGTGGCCCGTGAATTACATACGAGGCCACGCGCGAGGAATAACCTTGGGAATATGGGGTGTACAGGAAAGTCAGGTTTCAATCATGTGGAACTGTGGGTTATGGACCCACCATGTGGTTAAAAGTAGGAAGGGCGATGACGTCTTGCATGATCATGTAAGGAAGGTATGTTAGAGGATAGCCTATCAGTTATGTCGGCAACAATATTAGTACCAAGGGCGAGGGGCGAAGAGAACCATTTTCCTGCTCGTTGAAACGAGGCGGGCCTATAGGCAAAGTTCTCGTCCATCGGTGGTTACCGGAATGTCATCAACAAAAGTAATAGGGTCTTACTGACAGAATTGTACACGAGGGGTCTACATAAGCAGGGAATTAATACTGCTTAGACCATAATGATCACTAGAAAGGGTAAACCCAGTAATGGAAAGGAAAATATGATTATCAGATATTTCAAGGGTATATCCTTCCCAAGGACAAGCAGAGCATGATAACCATGGCATGATGTTAAGTAGAAAAGCCTCTAGGTGAGGGGAGAGAAATTTTCATGACATTATCCATACAACGGTTTTTGGATAGTTGGGCAAGAAACAATTAGCATTGGGCTTCAAATGTTCTTGTTGAAGAACGGAGTACCATAGACATGCTTCGAGATAGCATTGACATGGTCAACAGGTGAAAATCAGACTTTGGAAACAAAAAGGATCCATCAGGAACAACTTATAGAATAAGTCTTACCATTTCCCCATGGACGAATGGCTAACCTTGTAAAATGATACTATAGCAATAGGTCCTCCGAACAGGTGGGCTAGGCATGATATCACCTTACTGGGTTATATAAGGACCAATGTTATGACTCTTGGAAAACGTTCCAACCATCATATCTGGCCGAGATTCAGATCTGATTGGTGTCAGGATAACTCAGACTTTGATGCCCGAGAAGGAAAGGGGGCAACACAATTAGATGAGATGGAGTTGCAAAATTCTCGGGAAATGTACTATGGAAGCAAGTTCCGAATCATGAGTTCATCATTTAACCAAGGAGAGGACGAGGAAGTGGCTGATGAACTCAACGATTATTCATTGAAATTTTCAAAAGATGGATTTCCACACTTATGTGAACAAGGAGATAACATTTGTCAGATCAAATGACATAAGGAAGTAAGCTCGAGGAAAACATACACAATTAAACATTGGTTGAAAGGTGCGCCCGAAATATGGGTTGGGTTGCACGACCAATGTCAGAATGGTGATTCAATAGTCAATAGCCTAAGAATGAACTTCCGACCATTAACTAAAAAAAATTAGGGTTGCTAGAAGGAAAGAATCCAAACAACACCGTTCACTTGTTGGAATTAACACGGGGACCAAGAAAGAATGGTGATGGTGAGAAGTATTTCTATGTCAAGAATTCTCAAGAGGTGGAACAAATCTCAGAACATTCTTGACATAAAGGATGGTAATACTCCAAGGTAAAGAAGAACAACTGCTGGATAGCAAGGAACTCAAGGTATAACACAAAACACGAACAAGTTTGTGTTGGAGGGAAAGCAATAATGTTGTCGGTGATAACACAAATCATCAAAGGACAAGGATGGTTACATGTCATCATACATTTGGTTGATATTCTAGAAGGAATCAAAATGTTGTTTGATGACCACGACAATTTAGTCGAGAGGCTCCACGAAGATGTAGTCGATCGGTGATGACATCAAGTGAAAGGAATGATGAAGCGAATGGTTATTGGAACCATGGGTATGACACAAACTCGAAATCAAGTTTGCTGTTCAGGGAGAAATGATATGATGAGGGAAATCGACGTAAGCTTAGCTCATCGTCGAGAATTGTGCTCCGTGAAGGACCAGGTAGCACAGTTAAAATTGAGCACAATGATGATATAGCCGATCAGGCTAGGAATGACTTAAATGAATATTAACTCGTAAGCAACAACATTTACTTAAGAGTTATTGAATCAGAGTGCGGACTCGATTCACTATTCGATGTTCTCGGTTGACGACAACCCAGAACCTAGGAACAATTGGATCCGGCGAGTGATAATAGTTTATGAAGAACCCATAAGAAGTTATGATGTCCCATGATATTCCCGAGATACCAGGGTGTAATACTCGACGGTAGATCAAAGTAAAGGTTGGACTAGTGTATTGGTCCACACAAGACAAGTGCTTAAACTTGCCCGAGAAATGGGGTCAAAGAAGAACATATGGTCGGAATCCACGATCATAAAGGATCGAACCATGGATACAAGATGAACTTATAACAAGGGGTAATTATTTTTACGAGCAGCTTCCATGATAAGTTATACATCGTGTCCCTGGGCATGAACGCAAGGTTCAAGGTCGACTCCCACTTCTTCAATGTATAACCTTCCATTCACTATTCGCTTTGATAAAGGCCTTAGTGTTGAAAGTTTTACCTGGTGAAATACCAGATGAGTATGACTCGTGAAAACTTCCGAGTTCACACATATAAAGGAAGGCATCGGATCAACCCGTTAGGGTATCGTGAAAAAAATATAACACAATCTTCAAGAGTAGATATCACCAGCTCGAAAGCAGAGCATGGTTGGCAAAAGGAGAGGATACAATTTACCAAAGGCATTATGTATCGGAGAAAGAACTCGCAAGGTGATTAATTATGAAGGACACTGTCGGATAATAATCCAACAGTGGATATGGCGATCCACAATGGAGCTGATGTGAGTATCAATACCCAATCAGAGGAAGAAAGAATGCAAATGCATCGATTTATAGAACATTTGAATAATTCAACATCTAAATAGCATAGTAATTATGATTTTCAATTCAAGGGATCAGGAGCAAAAGCTCTGATCAAGGATGGATAAGTCAACTAGACTTAGGGGTAAGATCGATGGCAATCTGATTGGCCAAGAACCAGCTCATGTTTGAAAGACGTCTGAGCCGGAAGGTAATTTATAATGATCAACTGATGATTGCGTGCATTCACACACATATAGAATCAACGGACTTGAAATAATAGTGACAAGGATGCCAATAGGATTACTAGACTTATTGGATTAACCAAAATGTAAGCAAGCAAGAATTTCAAGAGCAATAGGCTCCTGAGGATTTTTGGAAGATCGAAAGGTATTTCAAAGTCCTTTGAGGAACACATGAACAACTGGGAATGAACGGATACTCGATAAGTGCGAGGATTTATCCATAGAGGTATTCATGTGGGTAATGAATTGCAAGGCAGTAGGCACAAAGTATTCTCGGAGCAATAGAGAGAATTTTCGAGGTATCTTGTAATAACAAGATCAATGGGATTGAAAGGACAAGTGTATGTAGTTATCCATAATAATATAACAGTGGTAGGAATTTGCAAAGGCGATGGGCACAAGTGTCTCAAGAGAACAACGGAGATTATCTTTGGAATCTTCTGGTGAAGCAGTCGATCATCTGTAATGAGGGGGCTCTCCGGCAGGAAGTGGTAACGAGAACCTAGAGTTAGGTTTTAGCAAAATCATTTAACCCGAATAGAAGAGAGATCAGAGTCCCAGAGTATAGGTCGAGGAATAAAAGATCCTAATACCACCCAATGGCGACGTGGGCCCGTAAGGCACACAGCCATGTTAGTAAAAGTTTTGTAATGTCTAGACTCGACTTCGGCCAATGAGTTGGGAAGGGGGATTCCTACAGGCAGTCGGCTCTGATACCAACTTGTGACGCCCCCGATTCAATCGTACACTAATCATGCACGCAAATGTGTACGATCAAGATCAGGGACTCACGGGAAGATATCACAACACAACTCTAAAACATAAATAAGTCATACAAGCATCATAATACAAGCCAGGGGCCTCGAGGGCTCGAATACAAGTGCTCGATCATAGACGAGTTAGCGGAAGCAACAATATCTGAGTACAGACATAAGTTAAACAAGTTGCCTTAAGAAGGCTAGCACAAACTGGGATACAGATCGAAAGAGGCGCATGCCTCCTGCCTGGGATCCTCCTAACTACTCCTGGTTGTCGTCAGCGGGCTGCACGTAGTAGTAGGCGCCTTCGGTGTAGTAGGGGTCGTCGTCGACGGTGGCGTCAACGGGATCCCGATCCAGATCGGATC
>NC_041383.1:575439432-575458311 GCF_002162155.2 Triticum dicoccoides | reverse complement strand
GGGTTCGGTGGGAGTGGGGGGTTAAGCAGGGGTAGGGTGGGCCGGTCGGGTAGCCTGGTTCGGCGGCCAGTTGGGCCGTTCGGCCCAGTTGGCCAGGGGGGTTTCCTCCTTCTTTTGTTATTTTTTTTGCTTTACCTTTTATCCATTTCTCTTTTATTTTAGTTGCACTATATTTTTGGTTTAGTAAAATATGAAAACAGCTCCAAAAATAGTGTGTCAAATTAATCCACTGTTCTAAGAAGTTTTACCTCAAAATAAAAATAGTTTAGTATTTGGTAAAATATATTAGGAGTATAACTAATTGTTTTGATGTTGTTTTAATCACTTAAGGGTATTTAAATATTTTAATGACTGTTGTTACTCCACCAATAATATCCATGATTTATTTGTCACATTAATAACATTTTAGTTTTGACTTTTGAAAACTTTAATCGTTTGACTTGATTTTAAATTTGAATTCGAACCGTTTTTGAACCATCGCGAGATTAATAACAGTAACCGAGGTGACATGGCATCATTAGCGTGGAATTACTGTAGCATGATTACCCGGGCGTCACAAGGGTCATACTCATTATTTGGACTCATGAAATTCCTTTTCCTGCCAAATAAATGCAAAGCCATTCTTAATTAATTTACCTTGGACTTTGAAGTGATTCCAAAACATATCCAAGTCAATTTTTCTAGGAAAATTATTAGGCTTTAATATTATTTGGGACTTACTAAGTGTAGCTTAAGACCAAATGATATTTCAATTTGTTTTGGTTTAAACCAAGGGCTAGCTAGACTTACACTAGCGGCATGGGGCTTTTATCCCACCTAAGCCAACAATCAAGCACACAATCAAGCAACAAGGTCTAGCTCAAGAAATCCTAGGCAATCATGGGTTTTACTAGAAATTTTTTAATCCCTATTAAATTTTAACATACCATATTTGGGAAAAATCTGGGATGTGACCAGAAAGGTTCAACTAAGTGCACCAACAACTTATGCTAAGCAACATAAACAACTAAGTGATAGCAAGATATATAACTTCAAGCGCGAAGGCTATCACAAAGTAAGTGCATAAGTAAAGGACTCGGGTAAGAGATAGCTGAGGCACGCGAAGACGACATTAGAAAAGTTAGACAAGATTGGAATGGGCATAGGAACATGTATTAATGTACCAGATCGGCTAATGCTCCCAGGTTGATGTGATGTATTCCACTAGTTGACTGGAGACTTTATTATTGGTATATCGATCGGTCTAGGACAGATGGAAATAGGAGCCAGTTGGACAGGAAGCTTTTGAAAACAATGTATCTCGAAGTTCACAACCTTGCGGATGCTAATCTCCATTAGAGCGGCATGGAGGCATAATGCTCCCCAAAATGCCACTAGGGCCACTATATTCTCCTCACGCCCTCGCACAATGCAAGGTGACGTGCTCCATGATGTCTACTACACAACTTATTCTTGTAGACTCGTGTTGGGCCTCCAAGCGCAGAGTTTCGTAGGACGGTATCAATTTTCCCTCAAGTGGATGACCTAAGGTTTATCAATCCGTGGGAAGCATAGGATGAAGATGGTCTCTCTAAAACAACACTACAATCAAATACAAGAAATCTCTTGTGTCCTGATACATCTCCAACGTATCTATAATTTATGAAGTATTCATGTTGTTATTTTATCATTCTTGGGTGTTTTACAATCATTTTATAAAACTTTATATCATTTTTTCGGACTAATCTATTGACCCAGTGCCCAGTGCTAGTTGCTGTTTTTTGCTTGTTCTTTACAACGCAGGAAATCAATATCAAACGCAATGGGCCTAAGCTGCACCTGGGGGGAGGGTCCCCGAGGGGGGCACAACCCACCAGGGCACGCCAGGCCCCCTGGCGCGCCCAGGTGGGTTGTGCCCACCTCGGTGGCCTCCCGTACCCCTTCTTCGCCCTATAAAATCCCAAATATTCCAAAACCCTTCGGGGTAGCCCTAGATCAGAAGTTCCGCCGCTGCAAGGTCTCTGTATCCACGAGATCCAATCTAGACCCCGTTCTGGCACCCTGTCGGAGGGGGAATCATCTTCGGTGGCCATCTTCATCATCCCGGCGGCCACCATGATGAAGAGGGAATAGTCCACCCTCGAGGCTGGGGGTTTGTACCAGTAGCTATGTGTTTGACCTCTCTCTCTCTCTCTCGTGTTCTATATCATGGACTTTGTTAATATAGTCGGATCATATGATGTTTCTCCCCTCTATACTCTTGTTATGATGAATTGAATCTTTACCCTTCAAAGTTTTGTCTTGTCGGATTGAATATTCAGAGATGAGAACACATGATATATGTGTTGCAATATGAATACTTGAGATGACAATGAGGTATCTTATTGATTCACTTGATATGTGTTATGGCATTCAACTCACGGATTCCCGCAGTGATATTGGGGTAATGTATGCATAGGGGTTGATGCACGTTTTTCTCCGACAGAAACTTTGGGGTCTCTTTATAGTTCTTTGTGTGGATTGAGTATTATGAATATGGATTTGCTTTGGTGTTATTCTAGTACAAACACTATGATAGATCGAATGAAAAAATAGCTTTGTGTTATTTTAGTATGAACTCTTGAATAGATCGAATGAAAAGAATAGCTTTGAGGTGGTTTAGTGACATACAAACAATTCCTATCTTTTATTCTCCGCTAATAGGAACCCGAGAGTGATTCTTTATTGCACTTTGAGGGATAATCATATGATCCAACTATGTTAGCATTGTTGAGAGGTTGCATTAGCGAAAGTACGTTCCCTGGGCCTCATTTTTAAGCATTGCAACACCATTTTTGTGCCCATTTACTATTTGTTACCTTGCTGCTTTTACTTATTCAGATTATAAAAATATATTTCTACCATCCATATTACACTTTTATCACCATCTCTTCGCCGAACTAGTGCACCTATACAATTTGCCATTGTATTGGGTGTGTTGGGGACATAAGAGATTTCTTGTATTTGGTTGCAGGGCCGTTTGAGAGAGACCATCTTCATCCTACACCTATCACGGATTGATAAACCTTAGGTCATCCACTTGAGGGAAAATTGCTACTATCCTACAAAACTCCGCGCTTGGAGTCCCAACACGTGTCTAGAACAATAAAGTTGCATAGTAGACATCAAGCTCTTTTCTGGTGCCGTTGCCGGGGAGGTTAGGAAAATGACACTCACCCGCCGACAATGAAGCTCTTTTCTGGCACCGTTGTTGAGGAGGTGAGTGCTTGAAGGTATATCTTCAGATCTTGCAATCGAATCTTTTAGTTGCTTTTTTATCACTAGTTTGGTTTATAAAAGAAAACTACATAAAAAATGGAATTGAGGTTGCATCATATTATTGATCATCTTTATAATATCTTTCTTGAAAATGATGGTTAGAAAAATTGTGCTCAATTGATAAAAGAAGAATTTAATGAAATGATTGGCATGAATGATGAGCATGACCGCAATGTTGTTAGTATGAATTCTTTGAATATCCATGATGCTAATGATATGCAAAGCCATAAGCTTGGGGATGCTATGTTTGATGAAGATGATATTTTTAGTCCCTCAAGTTTTGATGAGCAAGTTTATTATGATGAAAGCATGCCTCCTATCTTTGATGATTGTGGTGATGACATGTATGCTATATTGAATAATGATAACCATGAAACTTGTCATCATGATTTTAGTTTTTAATCACATGATAGTTATTTTTTTGAATTTGCTCCCACTACTATTCATGAGAATAAATTTGCTTATGTGGAGAGTAATAAAATTTCTATGCTCATGCATCATGAAAAGAGTGCTTTTATGTGATAGTTATATTGTTGAATTCATTCATGATGCTACTGAAAATTATTATGGGAGAGGAACATGTGCTTCTACATATTGCAATAGTACCAAGTTTCCTCTCTTTATGTTGAAAGTTCTGAAGTTGTGCTTGTTTTGCCTTCCTATGCTAGTTGATTCTTGTTCCCATAAGTTGTTTGCTCACAAAATCCCTATGCATAGTAAGTGGGTTAGACTTAAATGTGCTTGCCATGTGATTCATGATGCTCTTGTTATGTTTCAACTTTTATCTTTTATGCGAGCATCATTGAAATCATCATGCCTAGCTAAAAGGCATTAAAGAAAAGCGCTTGTTGGGAGAGAACCCAACAATTTTACCTACTGTTTTTGTGTGTTCACATGATTATCTATTGTAGTAATAATGTTTTGTTTCTTTTGTTTCAATAAAGTGCCAAGTAAAGCCTTTGGGATCATGTTGGGTGATAGTTAATTTGGTCTTGCTGAAAAACAGAAACTCTTGCGCTCACGAAAATAATTCTCATTTTTAACAAAAAGAGTGATTTTGAGTTGATTCTTTTTGAAGAAGATTAATATACAAAGTTATCACGTGTTCCAAAAAAATAAATAGTTTTTGGAGTAGCAGCAGTATGCTTTGAGTACAGATTACTACAGACTGTTTTGTTTTTGACATATTTTGTTTTCAATGCATAGTTTGCTTGTTTCCTAGTTTCTATGGATTATATTGCTCAATATAAATTGTGGAAATGATATTATACAGTAGGAATTGTGTGCAAACAATTATGAATATTGTCTTTGACAGTAGCAAAGTGAAATGGTTTGCTCTTTATCATACCAACCTATCTCATAAGGTTCTGTTAAGTTTTGTGTGATTGAAGTTTTCAAGTTTCGGGTGAGATGTCGATATGAGGAGAATAAGGAGTGACAAGACCCTAAGCTTGGGGATTACCAAGGCAACCCCAATGTAATATTCAAGGAAGATCCAAGTAACTAAGCTTGGGGATGCCCCAGATGGCATCCCCTCTTTCGTCTCCAACATTATCGGTAACCTCACTTGGAGCTATATTTTCATTCGTCACATGATATGTGCTTTAATTGGAGCGTCAATTTATTTTTCTATGATTTTCTTGCTGTTATTTAGAATAATGTTTTGCATCTTTTATTTCAATAAAAGTGGCAATGATAGCCTTTGCCATGCTTATTTTGCAAGTATACTTGTTGCTGTCTGAAAACAGAAAGTTATTTATGTTGCAAAAATTCCCTAGAAAAGTCAGAATATGATAAATTGTTGAAACTTTTTGAAAAATAAGCTCTGATAAATTTTCTATAGTGTAGTTTTTTCATCATAATTTTTGGAGTTAGGGAAATATGATGAATCTTGCATTCTTTACAGACTGTACTATTTTTGTAGATTGCTGTTATGTTTGCATTGTTTGCATATGTTTGCTTGTTTAATGATTCTATTTTAGGATAGGA
This sequence comes from Triticum dicoccoides, assembly GCF_002162155.2. Lineage (NCBI taxonomy): Eukaryota > Viridiplantae > Streptophyta > Magnoliopsida > Poales > Poaceae > Triticum > Triticum dicoccoides. Next base: position 575,453,025 of record NC_041383.1, on the reverse strand, counting down.
GTATTAAATATGTAGAGGCAATTAGTATGCAATGTTGAATAATAATTTTAGTGATTTGCTACAGTAGAGAATGATAAGTTTTTGCATTGATTTATACTAACTTATCTCATGAGTTCTTGTTGAGTTTTTTGTGGATGAAGTTTTTGAGATTTAGGGAAGCTGTGGTATATAAGGAATTAAGGGGACATAAAAGCTCAATATTGGGGATTCTCAAGGCATCCCAAGCTAATATTTCAATAAGTGCCAAGCATCTAAGCTTGGGGATGCCCCGGTAGGCATCCCACCTTTCTTCTTCAACAATTATCGGTTAGTATCGGTTGAGCCTAAGTTTTTGCTTCTTCACATGATCTGTGCTATTCTTGGAATGTAATTTTGTTTTTTCTTGCTTTTTTTAATAAAATACTTATATCTGAAAGTTTTTGAATAAGAGAGAGTCCTCAAATAGCTACCTATTTACTTAACTACTCGCATGATCTTCACTTATATCTTTTTGGAGTAGTTTGTCATTTACTCTTGTGCTTCACTTATATCCTATGAGTAAATTGTTGAATGAATTGAATATCATGAAGTTGAAATTACGTGTTCATATCATGCCTACTGGTAGCTTCACATTGGGTTTAGGAAGTGAAAGCTTTTGAAGCTTGAGAATCACAATATTGGCCATACAAGCAATTCACGGATAATTAGTATAAGGAAGAGAACTTTCACATGCAAATATACTATCTTGGAAATCTTTTGTGATTGTGAGCCCCCATCAAAATATTATATGCCAAAATTGTCGACGTTTGACAAGGAAGACAACGTTATGATTTATGTTTGTTCATATTCACATAGAAGTTATATTGTTATAGATCCAACATGTGGTGCTTTCCCCCCTATCTTTGCTAGCCAAAAATTCCGCACCAAGTAGAGATACTACTTGTGCATCAAAAAACCCTTAAACCCAAATCTTGTTTTGATAGTCCACCATACCTACCTAAGGATTGAGCAAGATCCTTCAAGTAAGTTGTCATCGGTGCAATAAGGCAGTAAAAATTGCTTCTAAAAGTGTTAGATCATTTAGTGTAAGAGAAAATTGAGCGTTGTACGAACTTGTGATGGCAAAGAATAAAAGCGACATACTGCATAATAAAGGTTACTATCATAAGAGGCAATATAATGTGACGTTCTTTTGCACTAAGGGGTTGAGCATACAAACAAATAAGCGCATGGAAACCTCTGCTCCCCTTTGCGAAGGGCCTATCCTTTACTTTTATGTATTTACTTTCATGCAAAGAGTCAAAGTTTTTCTCTCTATTCCTTTTTATTTTTCTCCTTTCGCAAGCATCATGTGGTGAGGAAAGATCTAGGCACATATATCCAGTTGGATATGGTTAGCATGAGTTATTATTGTTGACATCACCCAAAGGTGAATACGTTGGGAGGCAAAATTATAAGCCCCTATCTTTCTATGTGTCTGGTTGAAACATTTTGATCATGTGTATGCGACGAGTGTTAGCAGTAATAGAAGACTATATGATGGGTGAGTATGTAGAGCTCTTACTTAGACTCTGTTGAATAAGTTGAATTGCAATTGCTTGGTGACTGAGAACATAGGTTGTTGAGTTTCAAGAGAGTTCATTGTTTGAACCTTAAGATGTGAATTGGTTGCGACTATAACATGAGAAGTCTTATAAGAAAGAATTCCTGTTATGATGCTAGAAAAAGTGATTAAAATTATCATTGATCAAACTTATGCACTTTGCTAGCATTCACACTTCATAAATTATTTCTTTTATCATTTACCTACTCGAGGACGAGTAGGAATTAAGCTTGGGGATGCTGATACGTCTCCAATGTATGTATAATTTATGAAGTATTCATGCTGTTATTTTATCATTCTTGGGTGTTTTACAATCGTTTTATAGCAACTTTATATCATTTTTTGGGACTAACCTATTGACCCAGTGCTAGTTGTTGTTTTTTGCTTGTCTTTTACATTGCAGGAAATCAATATCAAACGGAGTCAAAACACCGCGTAACTTTTTGTAGATTTTTTCTGTACCAGAAGGAACCCAATGGGCCTAAGCTGCACCTGGGGGGGGGGGGTGCCCCGAGGGGGGCACAACCCACCAGGGCACGCTAGGACCCCCTGGCACGCCCAGGTGGGTTGTGCCCACCTCGATGGCCTCCCGTACCCCTTCTTCGCCCTGTGAAATCCCAAATATTCCAAAACCCTTCGGGGTAGCCCTAGATCAAAAGTTCCGCCGCTGCAAGGTCTCTGTATCCACGAGATCCGATCTAGACCCCATTCTGGCACCCCGCTGGAGGGGGGAATCATCTCCGGTGGCCATCTTCATCATCCTGGCGGCCACCACGATGAGGAGGGAATAGTCCACCCTCGAGGCTGAGGGTTTGTACCAGTAGCTATGTGTTTGATCTCTCTCTCTCATGATCTATATCATGGGCTTTGTTAATATAGTCGGATCATATGATGTTTCTCCCCTCTATACTCTTGTTATGATGAATTGAATCTTTACACTTCAAAGTTTTGTCTTGTCGGATTGAATATTCAGAGATGAGAACACATGATATATGTGTTGCAATATGAATACTTGAGGTGACAATGAGGTATCTTATTGATTCACTTGATATGTGTTATGGCATTCAACTCGCGAATTCCCGTGGTGATATTGGGGTAATGTATGCGTAGGGGTTGATGCATGTTTTTCTCCGACGGAAACTTTGGGGTATCTTTATAGTTCTTTGTGTGGATTGAGTATTATGAATATGAATTTGCTTTGGTGTTATTCTAGTACGAACTCTAGGATAGATCGAACGGAAAAAATAGCTTTGTGTTATTTTAGTACGAACTCTTGAATAGATCGAACGAAAAGAATAGCTTTGAGGTGGTTTCGTAACCTACAAACAATTCCTATCTTTTGTTCTCCGCTAATAGGAACTCGGGAGTGATTTTTTATTGCACTTTGAGGGATAATCATATGATCCAACTATGTTAGCGTTGTTGAGAGGTTGCATTACCGAAAGTACGGACCCTAGGCCTCATTTTTAAGCATTGCAACACCGTTTTTGTGCCTGTTTACTATTTGTTACCTTGCTGTTTTTATTTATTCAGATTATAAAACTATATTTATACCATCCATATTACACTTTTATCACCATCTCTTCGCCGAACTAGTGCACCTATACAATTTGCCATTGTATTGAGGTGTGTTGGGGACACAAGAGATTTCTTGTATTTGGTTGCAGGGTCGTTTGAGAGAGACCATCTTCATCCTACATCTCTCACGGATTGATAAACCTTAGGTCATCCACTTGAGGGAAAATTGCTACTGTCCTACAAAACTCTGCGCTTGGAGGCCCAACACGTGTCCACAAGAATAAAGTTTCGTAGTAGACATCATGTCCCCAGTGCACCTAATACAATTGAAAACTGTATAGGTGCACTAGTTCGATGAAGAGATGGTGATATACAAGTGTTGAATGGATAGTAGATATGGGTTTTTGTAACCTAAAAATAAAAAAACAACAAGGTAGCAAGTGATAAAACGGAGCACAAACTGTATTGCCATGCTTAGAAACAAGGCCTAGGGTTCATACTTTCACTAGTGCAATCTATCAAGAGTGCTAACATAATTGAATCATACATCAACCCCTCAATGTGCGAAAAATAATTACTCCAAAGTTCTTATCTAGCAGAGAACATAAGATGAAATTGTTTGTAGGGTACGAAACCACCTCAAAGTTATTGTTTCCGATCTATCTCTTGAGTGTCACGAACAACCCTAGGGTTCATACTAAAATAACACCATATGATACACATCAACCAACTCTAATGTCACCTAGATACTCCAATTTCACCACAAGTATCTGTGAGTCAATTATACAATACACATCAAACAACTCCAGATTCAAAATATTCAATCCAACCCAAAGAACTTTCTAAGAGTGCCCCAAGATTTCTATCGAAGAAAGTAGGACGAAAACGTGCATCAACCCCTATGCATAGGTTACCCCAATGCTACCTTGGGAATCCACGAGTTGAGTGCCAAAACATACATCAAGTGTTCTAAAAAATCCATTAAAGTATTCAATCCGATAATAGTGAAACCTCAAAGGTAAAAACTCAATTCATCACCACAAGATAGAGAAGGGAAAATACCATCTGATCATGCCAAATCAAGAACACAAGAGAGAGAGAGAGAGAGAGAGAGAGAGAGAGAGATCAAACACATAGCTACTAGTGCATACCCTCAGCCCCGAGGGTGAACTGCTCCCTCCTCATCATGGAGACCGCCGGGATGATGAAGATGGCCTTTGATGATGATTTCCTCCTCTGGTAGGGTGCCAGAACTGGGCTCCAGATGGCATTTTGAAGGTACAGAGCCGTGCAGTAGCGGAGTCGAAGTTCTAGTGTTATTTCTGATGGTTTCTCTATTTATAGGATTTTTTGGCGTCAGTTTCATTCGAAGATGGGCCACAGAGTGCCCATTGCCCACCAGCCCACTATTCAAAATATGCCCTAGAGGCAATAATAAATTGGTTATTATCATATTTCCCATTCATTATAAATGTTTATTATTCATGCTAGAATTGTATTAACCGGAAACTTAAATACATGTGTGAATACATAAACTACACCGTGCCCCTAGTAAGCCTCTATAGCTCATTGATCAAAGATGTTTAAGGTTTCCTAACCATAGACATGAGTTGTCATTTGATAATGGGATCACATCATTAGGAGAATGGTGTGATGGACAAGACCCAACCATAAGCTTAGCAACAGATCGTTTAAGTTATTTGCTATAGCTTTCTTCATGTCAAGTATTTGTTCCTTCGACCATGAGATCGTGCAACTCCCTAACACTGGAGGAATACTTAGTGTGTATCCATGATAACCCACAAGTATAGGGGATTGCAACAGTTTTCGAGGGTAGAGTATTCAACCCAAATTTATTGATTCGCCACAAGGGGGGCAAAGAATATTCACGAGTATTAGCAGTTGAGTTGTCAATTCAACCACACCTGAAAGACTTAATATCTGCATCAAACTAGTTAGTAGCACAGTAGTATCGAAGTAACGGCAATAGTGGTAACGGTAACAGTAACAGTTTTATACTGATTGTAACAGCAGAACAGCGAAAGTAACCTAGCAAAGATAATTATATGAAAAGCTCGTAGGCATTGGATCAGTGATGGATAATTATGTCGGATGGCATTCATCATGCAACAGTTATGACCTAGGTGACACAAAACTAGCTCCAATTCATCAATGGAATGTAGGCATGTATTCCATATATAGTCATACGTGCTTATGGAAAATAACTTGCATGGCATCTTTTGTCCTACCCTCCCGTGGCAGTGGGGTCCATAAGGAAACTAAGGGATATTAAGGCCTCCTTTTAATAGAGAACCGGAACAAAGCATAAGAACTTAGTGAATACATGAGCTCCTCAAACTAAGGTAATCATCAGAAAGAATCCCAATTATTGTCACCTTGGGGTATGCGGATCATAACATGTAACAGGTGTCTACAACTTGCAAGATAGGATCAAGAACACATATATATTCATGAAAACAAAATAGGTTCAGATCTGAAATCATGGCACTCGAGCCCTAATGACAAGCATTAAGCATAGCAAAGTCATAGCAACATCAATCTCAGAACATAGTGGATACTAGGCATCAAGCCCTAATAAAACTAACTCGATTACATGGTAAATCACATCCAACACATCACCGTCTAGCAAGCCTACGATGGTATTACTCACTCCCGGTGGTGAGCATCATGAATTGGCGATGGAGGAAGGTTGGTGATGACAACGACGTCGATTTTCACCCCGAAGCCCAAAACATACTCCAGATCAACCCTCTCGAAGAAGAACAAGATGTGGCGGTGGCTCCTATCGTGAAACACGATGAATCCATCTATCTGATTTTTCTCTGCACGAGTAAGAATATAAAGAGTCAGAGTTAGGGTTGTAGGCGGTCGAGGGGCCCCACAAGCCTAGGAGGCATGCCCTAGGGGTAGGCGCGCCCCCAAGGCTTGTGGCCTCTGGGTGGCCTACTCTGGTATCTTTTTCTGCCAGTATTTTTAATGTATTCCACAAAAAATCTCCGTAAATTCTCAGGTCAATCCGAGAACTTTGATTTCGACACAAAATAGCACCAAGAAAATTGTTCTGAAAATAGCATCGGTCCGGGTTAGTTCAATTCAAATCATGCAAATTAGAGTACAAAACAAGGGCCAAAGAGTTTGGAAAAGTAGATACGATGGAGACTTATCAACTACCCCAAGCTTAACCAATTGTTGTCCTTAAGCAATTCAGTCGACAAACTGAAAGTGACAAACATAAACTTTTTCAAACTCTATTTGATTTTGTTGTTGTAAATATATCTAACTGATGTTCAGTTTTTTAGCCAAGATTATGAACTAACCATATTCACAATAACATTTAGGTCTCACATTTACTCATATCAATAACATAACCAACTAAGGAGCAACAATAACATATCTCAGATGACAACACTTTTTCAAAATAATCATGGTACAATATGACTGTCGGATTTCGGGCTCCGGCAAAACCCTTGAGGTTCGAACACTAGGGTGCGCACGAAGATTCCCCCTATCGAATCTTGCCTCTTAGCCTCGCCGCGATCTCTAAGTTTAGCTCGATTAACTCACAACAAGAGATGCAAGATTTATACTGGTTCAGGCCACCATTGTGGTGTAATACCCTACTCCAGTGTGGTGGTGGTGGATTGCCTCTTGGGCTGATGATGAACACTACACATGATGAACTAGCCTCGGGAGGTCAGGTGTTCTTGAGCTGGTGTGGTGTTCTAGCTGGAACTGGTCGATTCGTACCGCCTGTGCCCTTCTATGGTGGTGGCTAGTCCTATTTATAGAGGCCCTGGTCCTCTCCCCAAATATCGAGCGGGAAGGGATCCAACAACGGCCAATTTGAAAGGGGACAATTAGTACAAGTTATCCTGACAAAAGGTGGTCTTCGCGTGTCAAAGGCACTGGAGGTGATCCGTCTTGGGCTCCACAATGACCTCCGTCCTGCCGTCCGGCTGGTCTTGGTCTTGTTGCACCGATATGGAAACCTTTGCCTAATGCCTCGGTACTCCGCGCCTGCGCTTGCCCCCTTAGCACCAAAGGGGAAACAAGGACACTGCACGCGCTAGCGCCCGCCTGCCGCCTGCCTGGCCTTGGTCATCATGGCTTGCATCACGGGAACCTCGCGAGGTACCCCTTTCCTTGATCTCTCCGCCCTCTCGAGAGCCTACCTGGCGAGGCCACTCAGAGGAGGCCTTGCGTCGTCCGCCTCGTGAGGCTTGGCCCCTCGCGAGGGTCTTGAGCACTGACTGATGAAGACGGGACGTACTGGGCCACTGGTGGAGCCATGCAGCGGGCCGCAGGCAGGCAAGTCTGGGGATCCCCGTTCCCAAAACGCCGATAGTAGCCTCCGGGCCCAAGGCGTGCTCGGACTTGGCTTAGCGGCGAAGCCAAAGGGCAAGTGCGGAGCGCCGCGGGCCCCAACAGCCTGCGGCCTTGGTTGACGCGTGGCAACTAATTGGACGTGGGTGTCTTTGCTTCCCCACGCTGCCTCGGCAACTGCCCAACTTGACGAGTCCCTGCTACATGCAAGAAAGGGTTATCATGACCTGTGATCGTGGAGGCCGTCGGTTGGCCTCCCTTGGGCTATAAATGAGGAGGGAGGAGAGCCCTCCTCGCCCATCTCTTCTCATTCCGCTCACTCCTCCTCCCTCGCCCCGCTACTTGTAGCGTCCCCCATGGCGCCTGCAAAGAGGTTTTTAGCCGTGGAGAAGGGGAAGGCCTGCCAAGAGGGACCTGGCTCTCCTCCGCCCAAGCGCGGACGCGGTCACCCTCACAAGCACTCCGCGACCCCCACCGTGGCTCCCCGCGGCCGTGGCGGTGGCCCTTCACGTTGTGTGGGCCACCCATGTCGGGGCGTCTCGGTTGGTGGAGGAAGGCATGCCGTGGCCGCGCGGCCTCCCCGGTCATGCTTTCACTCAACGGAGGTGCTGCCGGAGTTTGTCGTGTGGTCGGAAGATCCGGCCGGCAACTGGCTTCAGCTCCCGCACTTCTTCGTCGGCGAGCTTCCGGCCGCTGGCCCATGCGGGCTCTGGTTGTAGGCATACGACTGCTGCAGCAGGGCCTCCTGGGTCGCGGTGGAGGTCTCCGTCGCTGGCAACGCGGCTTTGGCCCGAGGCTGGTAGACGTTTTCCCGCGTGCGGGGTATGGCCAGGCAACGTACCCTCCACTTCATGTACGATGGCGACCGCGACCCTCTACGTGAGGGTGTTAGGAGAGGATGGCCACCGTATTGGATGCTGTCCTGAAGACAACGACGACGACGAGGTACTCGGTCTTGGCAACGGTCGTGATGTGGGTGAAGGCGAACTTGCTCCCGGCGGCGACCGTGGTTCGTCAAGTTATGGCGGCTCTTCCTCCGGCGACAACTCCTCTAGCAGTGGCAGTGACGGTCACCCGCCACGCCGTCGCGCCCGCCTTGAGGGCGGCAGCGTGTCGTCCCGTCGTCGTGCTCCGGTGAAGCGTGAGGTGGAGTCTGACTGAGCTCAGGGGGCTGCCATAGGTTCTCCCTCGCGAGCTGATTTAGGGCGCGTGCTGCTTTTGTTTGTTTTCCTTCCTTCCTACATTAAGAGTGACAAGTATGGGGCCCCATGGGGGCGTGCAAAAAACTATGATTTCCTAGGTAACATGCTGCATTTATTGTTCCTGTGTTGTGTTATGGCGTCGTTGCTGTATGTCGGCATGTAGGAACAACTTAGCTTGGCACGTTTGAAGTAGTTCCCGCCTCTGGAGTTGTCCGCTTCAGGCGCCTTAGGAGCTGCAAAAAACTCGTTGGGGGACTATTGTTTTCCGAACCCTGGTCGCAAGGGCTGCCGGCTATGGCCCGACGCTTCGTGTCGCGGTACCCGAGGGGCACGGACTGAGAGGTGTGCTCCCACTGCAAATTCAAAAGAGAGTGCCTCGCGAAAACCAGAAGAAAAAGAGCTCACGAGGGCACCCGTACAGCCCCCTTGCGAGGCATGCGAGAGAGAGCAAGTCAGGCAAAGAGCTAAAGATAGAAAACGAACGTAGAAGGCAACGGAACATGACTAGCAAAGAACACCAGTAGCAACTTCAATCAAGGTTCAATCAAGGAAGAGCGAGCCAACTGCGGAAAGCAAACAAAAAGCCGCGTCCGGCACCTAGTCTAGTCTTCAAGTCTTCTCACCAGCGCGGAGCTAAGTGCTGCCACTGGGCATGGGAGGGAGCCCCCTAGGCCCAAGGGCGGCTTCCTGAGACTCCGGGCCCCACTCATTATTACGTGAGAGTGTCACGGGCGGCGAGCTTCACAGGCACTGGGCCTTGCTTTATGTGTAGAACTTCCGGAGGTGCTGGATGTTCCAGGCGTTCAGGATGGGTACCCCGTCTTGGGTATCTAGGTGCGCGGCGCCAGGCCTGGAGACGTGGACGATCTTGAACGGGCCCTCCCACATGGGTGAGAGTTTATGCAGCCCTTCCCTAGAGAGCACCCGCCTCAGGACGAGGTCACCTACCTTGAGCGTCCTGGGGCGGATGCTGTGACAGTGATACCGCCGCAGCGCCTGCTGGTATCTTGCCGTCCGTAGAATCGCTTCACAGTGGCGTTCCTCCCCCAGCACGAGGTCCATCCCCAGCACGGCGTCCTGCTGCGCCTCATCAAACGCCAGGACCCACGTGGAGCGATGCCTGACCTCGTGAGGGAGAACCGCTTATGCTCCGTAGACGAGGAAGAACGGGGTCTCGCCCGTTGGCTTGGTGGCGGTGGTGCGGATGGACCACAACACGGACTGGAGCTCGTCGTGCCAGCCCCTGCCACAGGCCTCCAGCTTCTTCTTGAAGGTCCTGGTCTAGAGGCCCCTCAGGACCTCCGCATTGGTGCGCTCGGCCTGGCCGTTGCTCCGGGGGTGCGCCACCGAAGCATAACAGATCTGCGTTCCAAGGTTAGCACAATACATCTTGAAGAGATTGCTAGTGAACTGCGAACCATTGTCGGTGATGATGCGGTTAGGGACCCCAAACCGGCTCACGAGGCCTTTGATGAACTTGGCCGCGGAGCCGGCCGGGATGGTGCGAACGGATTCCACCTCCGCCCACTTGGTGAATTTGTCGATGGCGACGTAGAGGTTGCGGTAGCCCCAGGCGCTCGAGGGCATGGGCCCAAGATATCCAGCCCCAGACCGCGAACGGCCACGAGAGCGGGATGGTCTGTAGGCCTTGAGTTGGCTGATGGATCTGCTTGGCATGGAATTGGCAGGCTTCACAGGAATTTACCAGCTCGGTAGCGTCATTGAGTGTCATAGGCCAATAGAATCCGCTTCGAAACGCCTTGCCGACGAGGGTCTGCAACAACGAGTGATGCCCGCAATCTCCACCGTGTATGCCATCCAGTAGCTCTTTCCCTTGTTCCTTAGAGATGCAACGTAGAGAGACATCATTCGGTCACTTCCGGTATAACTCACCATCTTGGACGCAGTAGGCCGTGGCCTGCCGGGCCATGCGCTTCGTGTCCTCTTCTTTATCCGGTAGTGTCCCTTGCGTCAGGTATTCCTTGAATTCCTTGGTCCAGCGCCAAGAGTAGGCACGCTCCCGAGGTAGGGCCACAGGCCGGGGCTCCTGTGGCAGGTGGCTGAGGGAGCTCTTCCCGAGGCTGAGCCATCCTCGAAAGCAGTGGTGCCGCTGACGGCTTGAAGAGTCGTTCCTCGAAAACGCTAGGCTCCTGGGGCAGGCGTTTGGACGCCTTCTTGGCGATGTCATTAGCCACTTGGTTGGTGCCGTGGGGCACATGCTGCAACTCCAGTCCCCAGAATTGCTTCTCCATCCTGCACACTTCCGCGAGATATGCTTCCATGTGCTTGTCCTTCGGCTCATACACCTTGTTGGAGAAGTTGACGAGGAGTTGTGAATCACCCTTGATATGAGGCGCTTCATTCCCAGTGCTGCTGCCGCTTTCAGGCCTGCTATGAGGCCCTTGTATTCTGCTATGTTGTTGGAGAGCTTCTCGCCCTGCTAGAAACAGAGTTGTACGACGTAGTAGAGCTTGTCCTAAGTGGGTGATATAAGCACTGCACCAGCCCCTGTGCCCTACCGCGAGAAGGCACCATCGAAGTACATGACCCAGCCATCTGGTGCCTCACTTCCTGAGGAGAGAGACCGATCCTCGCCCACCTTGAGCTCTAGCGCGTCCATCCATTCAGCCATGAAATCAGCAAGTGCATCTCCCTTGATAACCCTGGTTGTGCTGAATTCCAACTGAAATGCCTCTGCAGCTCGATGTTCCATTCGACGACTCTCCCGATGGAGTTGGGGCTCCTGAGTACCCTTTCCAACAGATAGGCTGAGCAGACCTTGATGGGGTGACCTTGAAAGTAGTGCCACAGCTTACACGAGGCCACCAAAAGCGCGAGTAAGAGCTTCTGAGGCATGGGGTACCGCGCCCTTGCATCCCGCAGCACTGTGCTGACGAAGTACACCGGATGCTCGACGAGGGTGGGTGTGCTGATGTGGCCTGCGTCTTCTGGAGGTTGAGGCGCCTACTGATATAACGGAGCCCCCAGCGCCTGGTCGCTTGGCAGGACCTCTTCAGCCTTGGGGGCATCGTCCTGCTGAGCTTGGTCCCTCGTTGCCGTTGTCGCGGCCCTCGCGAGGCTTTCCTGGTCTTGTGCTGCTCCGCCTGAGGCCGCGGCCGGGTGGGACTCGGCCTTAGCCTGGCGCTCCTCCCGAACTGCCACCAGGGCCGCGCTGGCGAAATAGGGAGTGGCGGCAAGGTAGAGCACGAAGGGCTCGAGAGGGCGTGGCGCCACCATCACAGGAGGGCTGGTCGGGTATTTCTTGAGGTCTTGAAACGCTTGGTCAGCCTCCTGTGTCCACTAAAATGGGCCCTTTTTCTTCATTAGCTTTAAGAACGGTAGGGCGCGCTCCCATGGCTTGAAGATGAAGCGCCCTAATTTGGTCACGCGACCGGCGAGCTTCTGCATTTCTCTGAGGGTTCTGCAGTGGACTCATGTCTTCGATCGCCATGACCTTCTCCGGGTTGGCCTCGATCCCCCTGTGGGACACGAGGAACCCGAGCAGCTTGCCTGAAGGGACACCGAACACGCACTTCTCCGGGTTGAGTCATAGGTCTACTCGGCGAAGGCTCGCAAAGGTCTCCTCCAAGTCCTGGATCAGATTCCTTGCCTCCCGAGATTTCACCACAATGTCATCGACATAAGCCTCGGTGTTTCTCCTGAGATGCCGGCCCAAGGCAATGTGCATCAGCCGTTGGAAGGTCGCGCCCGTGTTGCGCAACCCAAACGACATGCAAGTGTAGTAGTATACCACACATGGGGCCAGGAAGGTTGTCTTCTCCACGTCTTCTACCGCCATCTTGATCTGGTGATAACCCGAAAACGCATCTAGGAAACACAGCAGGTCGCACTTGGCGGTGGAGTTGACGATCTGGTCGATGCAGGGAAGCAGGAACAGATCTTGGGGGCAGGCCTTGTTGAGGTTGGTGAAGTCGACGCACATGCGCTCCTTTCCCCCCTTTTTTGGCATGACGACAGGGTTCGCCAGCCATTCGGGGTAGTGAACCTCGTGGATAACACTTGCGGCCTCCAGCTTGCGGGTTTCTTGGATGATGAAGGCCTGCTTCTCCATGGACTGCTGCCTCTCCTTATGCTTCACAGGGCATACATTGGGGCATAACTTTAGGTGATGCTCAATCACCCCCCTTGGGACCCCCACTAGGTGCTTGGGTACCCACGCGAATACCTCCATGTTCGAGCGCAAGAACCTCACCAAGGATTTCTCTTGGTCGGGGTCGAGGTTGGCACCTATGGTGAAGGTGGCTCCCAAGGACCCGTCTTCCTCAATCGGCACCTGCTTGGTCTTCGCCTTATCTTGAGTGAACAACTGCTTCTTCTTGGTTGGTGCAGCTTCCTTGGCCTTGGAGGCGTCCGCGTCGGCGAGCTGCACCGACGTGACGGCCTTGAGAGCAAGCTTGAGTGCCATAAGAGCCTCCCTGGTATCCCCAACTATGGTGAGGATGCCTTTGCTCCCGGGCATCTTCATGAGGTTGTAGGCTGGATGGGTTGCAGCCATGAACTGCGCTAGGGCAGGGTATCCAAGGATGGCGTTGTATGAGAGGCCGATGTGAGCAATGTTGAAGTCAACCAGCTCCATGAGGTAGTTGTTGCGGGTGCCGAGGGTTACGGGAAGGCAGATCTGCCCTAGGGGACTGGAGGAGCCACCTCCGATGCCTGAGAAGGGCTTGCTGGGACGGAGCCGCTCCAGTGATACGTGGAGGAGGCCAAAGGCCTCCACTGAGAGCACATTGAGGCCAGCACCACCATTGATGAGGGTTTTGGTGATGGCCACATGGCAGACGGTGGGCGTGCAGAGCATCGGGAGCGCAACCGAGCAGGCGGTGGTGATGGGGTGATCTTTTGAGTCGAAGGTCAGGTCGGCCTTGGGGGCCACCCAACCCGGGGAAGCTCCTTGCCATACGAGGACGGTGCTGATCTGGCAGAAGA